>NW_025937017.1:0-658 GCF_000764305.2 Hyalella azteca
CCTTGTGAATCAAGTCACGAAAAGTTCAAGAATCGGCAACAGGCCATGGGCCTATTTCTTCAACGCCGACACTTCTATTCTATTCTATTCTATCTTATCTCGTTGAATTAGAGATTTACTATATTTATCACTTGCTACATTTACTACATTTATAACTTGCTACTCATCACTTGGTGCCCAACACTCAGAACTCACGGTGTGTTGTTGTCCAACACTCAGCGCCCAACACTCAGAACTCACGGTGTGTTGTTGTCCGACACTCAGTACCCAACACTCAGAACTCAAGCGTGTGTTGTTGTCCAACATTCAGCACCCAACACTCAGAACTCACGGTGTTGTTGTCCAACACTCAGCACTCAGAACTCACGGTGTGTTGTTGTCCATCACTCAGTACCCAACACTCAGAACTCACGGTGTGTTGTTGTCCAACACTCAGCACCCAACACTCAGAACTCACAGTGTGTTGTTGTCCATCACTCAGCAACCAACACTCAGAACTCACGGTGTGTTGTTGTCCAACACTCAGAACTCACGGTGTGTTGTTGTCCATCACTCAGCACCCAACATTCAGAACTCACGGTGTGCTGTTGTCCATCACTCAGCTCCCAACACTCAGCACCCAACACTCAGCACCCAACACTCAGCACCCAACACTCAG
>NW_025937018.1:0-12436 GCF_000764305.2 Hyalella azteca
TTGATCATCAGTGCGGATGGCCCAAAGGTCACTGATTATTATTATAAAATCTAAGATTTTTCGATAAATTTCAAGTTGAAAGATAAATAATAAAAGGAATATCGGCGTGGGTTGTTATTTGAACAAAATGCAACTCATTCCTCTCAGTGTACGATTCAACACGTACTATTACACGTCACGCATTCAGCATACTAATCATGAATGTGAAATTAATACTTGATACTGCATTCATTTGTAAGTAAATGCTTATAAATATTTCGACAGAATATCATTAATATAACGACAAAAATTCTTATATGAAAAAGTAGTTAGTTAGTGTGACATAAATTAGCATGTGTTACTTCATCAATTCCAATATTCCAATTCCCATTATATTTTTATATTCCCATTACATTTTTCACTTTCCAATATCCCCATTCGAATACTCCTATTCCAATATTCCCATTCCAATACTCCTATTCCAATATTCTCATTTCAATCACAATTTTCATCAGTAAAATTCACTTATCTTAAATGAATAAAATTCACAGAAATTCATTTCTCTGAAGTAAATTAGTATAGAGCTTTGCATTATTAAATTACCTTCAATTACCTTCAATTACCTTCAATTACCTAATCGAGCGAGTCCTGATACTGCCACAGCCAATCTGGTAATGATTCCCATCATTCTACATCCGGTAATTATTCCTATCATTTTTATCGGGTAATGATTAACATCATTTTATAATCAGTAATACTTACAATCATCATATATCTGGGAATGATTACCATCAGGGCCAATTAATTCAGGGATAATTTTTAAATAAACAATCTATTAACAAAAATCATAATATGATATCAATAACAGTAATAATTAATAACCGAGATGATAAATGGCATCATAAAGTAATAACATAAATAACATTAATCAATAACAATACATATTATTCATTGAATATTCACTGAATACAAAATACGCTGAAGTGCATTATATGATAAAAATATTCAGGTTTCATCCACACATGAATTGCCTACACTGAATGATCTGAGTGCACAGCGTACAATTCATGTACTGTTCATGCAATTCATGTCACATTCATGCACTGTTTATATTATACAATATTACATACAATTGTATAATTACAATATTATATTGTAATTATACAATATATTATACAATATATTATTCATATATTGCATCCACTAAGTACACTTCGTACACATTATACATTTTTTACTCTTGATAAATCTTGCATAGTTCATAAACTTCGTGCACTGCATACACTTCATGTACGAAGTGTATTATGTTTTTTATGTAATTTTTTCATCTTTATATTATATAATTAATGTAACCATAAATTTAGCATAATGATTCCCATCATTCTACATCCGGTAATTATTCATTCCATTTTTATCGGTTAATGATTAACATCATTTTATAATCAGTAATACTTACAATCATCCTATATCTGGGAATGATTACAATCAGGGTCAACTAACTCAGGGATAATTTCTAAAATAAACAATCTATTAACTTTAATTATAAAATGATAACATCGTAGATCATTTCATTATCATATCATTTCATCGTATATCATAACATTATCGTATAATAATTAATAATAAGTAATAATTAATAACCGAGATGATAAATGGCACTATAAACTAATAACAGAAATAACATTAATCAATAACAATAAATATTATTCATTAAGTAGTCACTGAATACAAAATACGTCGAAGTGCATTGGATAATAATAATATTCTGGATTCATCCATATTTGAATTGCCTACACTGAATGAACTGAGTGCACAGCGTACAATTCATACAATGTTCATGCAATTCATGTCAAATTCATGCACTGTTCATATTAGTCAATACACTATAATATTATATTGTATAATATAAATGTTAATGTTAATTTAATTATAATAATATATATAAATAATTATATATATTTATTTATATTATATATATAATATAAATAAGTATATATAATTATATTATATAATATATAATATACATTGCGCTCAATAAACTTCAAATATTACGTGAACTACGAACGGCGTATAATTCGCAAACTTTTTATAATTCATATATTGCATCCACTACGTACACTTCGTATACATTAAACATTTTTACTCTTCATAAAGCTTGCATAATTCATAAATTTCGTGCACTGCATGCACTTCATGTACGAAGTGTACTATGTTTCTTATGTAATTTTTTTATTTTTATATTATGTAATTCATGTAACCATAAATTTAGCATTATTCATAAACTGCGCACACTCATGAATTGCGTATAATTTGTGCACTGCGTACGATTCACAAATTACATACACTGCATACACTACACACACTACACACCACATACACTGCATACACTCTAAATACTGCGAACACTCCACCATATTTCGCATATTTTATAAACTTCGTACACTCCACAAATTACATACACTGCAAACACTGCAAACACTGCATACGCTGCATACGCTGCATACACTGCATACACTACACACACTGCATACACTGCATATATTTCACAAACTACATACACTACATACACTACATACACTACATACACCACATACACTGCATACACTGCACACACTGCACGGCCACAGCAGCGTGGGAGCAGCAGCAGCAGTGCAGCAGTTTTTTAGCAGCAGCAGCAGCAGCAGCAGCAGCAGCAGCAGAAGCAGCAGCAGCAGTGCAGCAGTGCACAGCAGCAGCAGTTTTTGCACAGCAGTAGCAGTGCCCGGTGCAGTGTTGGTGCCCAGTAACTGACCAGCGGCCACTGCAACCGGTGGCCTGCTCAGCGCCCTGAATATCATTAACTGCTCATTACCATCATAATTGTGGTCAGTAGCTAATAATTACCATCATAATTGTGGTCAGTAGTTCAGTATCTATTAATTACCATCATAATTGTGGTTAGTAGTTCAGTATCTATTAATTACCATCATAATTGTGGTTAGTAGTTCAGTATCTATTAATTAGCATCATAATTGTCGTTAGTAATTATCAATCAACATCATTATTGTGTTCAGTAATTTTTAAATAGCATTATAATTGTGGTTAGTAATTCAGTAACTATTAATTAAAATATTAAAATCATAATTGTGGTCAGTAACTATTAATTAGCATCACGATTGTGGTTAGTAATTCAGTAACTATTAATTACCATCATAATTGTGATCAGTATTTCAGGTATAATTAATAGACAACATAATTTGGGTAATTAATAGCAGAATTGTAGTTTTTACTTCAGTTTTAATGCTATTTACATCATAATTGTGATTAGTAACTGAATATTAAATAATTACTATAATAATTGTGATCAATAATTGAGTTATAATTAATTGTTATTGTAATTGCGATCAGTAATCCAGGTATAATTGATTGATAACATTATTGAAGTGACTAATTTCAGTATAAATAATTTATATCATAATTGTTGTGAGTAATTTCAGTGTAATTAACAAATTGAGGGTTCAGATAATTGTGGAAAGGATTTGTAGAAAAATAATAATAACAATTATATTATTTAAATAAATAATACCTTCATGAATTACATTTTTACAGTTTTTGATGAACTTAAATCATTGAATTATAATGTGTATAAATTATTAAATTACCCGCTATCATCTTATATTATTATAAATTTACAAGATAATTGATGTGTTAAGCAACTTAAATGCAATGAATATATTTTGTTTACAAATTTAAAATGACTTAGTAGATTTGAAAAGCGGTGAAATGTTCATTTTTGTATTTTAGTTCAGGCAATAGTCGATCATTGCAAAGATGGTTAACATTTTCTCTATTTGATTCTATTTGAAACAAAATAATTTTTAGCGTGAATTTATAATAATAATTAAAGATAGTCGGTGAAACATAAAAAATAATTTAATTTTAACATTAACTGTATCACAATTGAGATTATTAAGAAGAACCAACATAGGTTCAATAATTAATTATTTGAATATCATCGTTTATGTAAGAGAATAAATTTATAGAATTATATCTTATGTAAAAATTATACTAGTTTTAATTATAGTGAAAATTTTAGAATCTCCAATCAGTTACTCATTTATTTTAAAATAAAAATTAGTTTACAATTTTTATTTGGTTAAAGAATTTACAGTAGCAGTTCTGTATTGAAATATTTATTTCATGCATTCATTTTTATATAGAGAAAATCACAAATTTATGAATGCAAAAATATATATATCAGACCACCTCAATCCTCAATCTAGATTATTAATTAATGTTATCAATGTGAAAATTTTTGAATATTTTTCTTTATAATAGAATCTATTCCGTTAATAAATAATTTACATAAGACATATTCAACTTATTCAACTTATTATTCAAAATAAGATGTTGAATGTTGAATAAATATTATTCAACTTATTCAAAATTCAACTTATTAGAAATATTATTGAATAATTTCGATTTTTTGACGCAGCAATATTTCAGAAAAAAATTCACAAGGTCACGTTTTTATTTTTTTACATAATTTTTCATGTAATTATATAATACTATTTATTAATATGAATGGGATTAATTTCATTACGTAAAGTATTATTATTATTATTAATGGGATTTTTCATGTATTAATTCAATACAATGTATACAAATGGGGGGTACTATAATAATAGAAATAAGTATATATTTTTGACACAATTTGCTACATAATTTTGAAACAATTATTTTAATAATAATGTTCTTATAATTTAAATTGAATAATTGTGATACAATCAAGCACACATTTATACAAAAATAACATAGAGTGTATTATAATCAAATTAATAAACACAAGATTTCAATACACAAAATAACGAGTGAAAAGACACGTGTGTTACGCACGACTATACAATAATACAGTACAGCGCACTATACAGGCTTTATTCATACACTTCATGCATGCAGACCTCATTCACATTCACACACAACTCAGGCTGCGTTCACTCAATTCATTGACACATTTCATTCATACAGATGTGACATTCACACACTACACAGGCGTTATTCAAAAACTTCATTCATACAGATGTGACTCACATTCACGCACTACACATACATTATTCAAACATTTCATTCATACAGATGTGGGTGACATCCACGCACTACACATGCATTATTCAAACACTTCATTCATACAGACTTCAGTCATTCATCCACTCATGTATCACCCAAACTTCATTCACTGTAATCACAATAATTGTTCATATTATGAAATTCATTCATTATTGAGATAAAAGCATTAGTTATTTCTCACATGCTGTGTTTTCAACAAAATACATGTTAGTTATTAACATTCAATTGGATGTTCTCACTTATGGTAACGAAATTTGAATTTCATGAATGACGAATGTGAAAAAGTATTAATTCGGTCACTTAATTGACCATTATTCTCAATCAATTTTGTACTAGTTGCAAATAATTATGCAATTTGTTGTTATTTATTAGTTAATTAATTAGTTATGATAATTAGTTATGATACTAATAAAAGTTTAATTATACATAAAAAATAAGTTTGATCGTGAAGTCACTTTGAGCACAAAAATTGCACGAAATTTCCAAAAACCGCGCGCGCTAAATGTTCACTAAAATTTCAGAACTGCGTGTATGAAATTAGTACGAAAATGCTAAAAATTACAAAATTTAAAAGTAATAAAAAATTTTTAGCGCATAAATTTTAGAATAACACGCATGAAAATACTAAAAACCACGAGCACGCAACTTCCGCGAAAATGCTAGAAACCACAGCCACGTAATTTTCACGAAACACGCACATAATTTTCACGAAAATGCTAAAAACCACACGCANAGTGAGGGCAGTGAGGGTAGTGAGGGTAGTGCTGTCTCTTATACACATCTATTGTGTTCTCATAATTGGAATTCAATTATTTTAGGATCTTTTCACAGAACATCAATTATTATTTAATCTTGATTCCATAAAAACAACATGAATGTCCAGCCTCATCAATATAAACGTTTAAAAAGGTTCGATTATCTTATGAAATTACATAGAAAGCTGTATAAAAATTTATTACATTTTCTTCGAGTAATTTATTGATAAATTTTTTAGGCAATATTTTACAGAGTTAATCTTTGAGTCCATTACATTATCTATCTCGAAATTCATCACAAACTTCATCACAGAATTCATCATAGAGCTCATCACAAAGTTCATCACAAATTTCATCATAAAGTTCATCACAAAATTCATCATAAAGTTCATCACAAAATTTATCACAAAGTTCATCACAAATTTCATCGTAAAGTTCATCACAAAACTCATCATAAAGTTCATCACAAAATTCATCATAAAGTTCACCACAAACTTCATCATTGAGTTCATCACAAATTTCAGCATAAAGTTTTCCTTAAATTTCATCACAAACTTCATCACAGAATTTGTCTCAAAATTCATCACGAACTTCATCACAAATATGATCAATTATCAAGTAAATTAGTCAAAATTCACCACAAACTTCATCATAGAGTTCATCACAAATTTCATCATAAAGTTCATCACAAATTTCATAACAGAATTCGTCTCAAAATTCATTTCAAAATTCATCACGAATTTCATCACATATGATCAATTATCAAGTAAATTAGTTAATTTATGAGCGCAGAACTGCGTCGCTAATTGGCCCTGGAATACTGCGCACTTTAATCAAGATAATTAAATTCCCGTTCCAGTCCATTCCCGGCCACTTCCGGTCTAATTAATTCCAGATGGAATCCTGAACAACACTTGCATTATTCCTTCATAATTCCCGCTGGAATTCTGGAATATTCCAGTTGCAAGATAATAAAATTTTTTTACTAATTTTAAAAATAAAAAATTAAATGACTAATTTATCAGAGATATGTCATAAACTCATTAATTATTACAAACAATATTAATGTTTAGCATTAAATGGATTTATTTATTGAATATTAATCATGAATGCACACATTTAGTTCTTTTAAATGTATTGCATAAATAAAAAATTGTTAATTGTTGCTTTGCATATTGCATTGCATATTGCACTGCATATTGCACTGCATATTGCATTGCATATTGCACTGCATATTGCACTGCATATTGCACTGCATATTGCACTGCATATTGCACTGCATATTGCACTGCATATTGCATTGCATATTGCACTGCATATTGCACTGCATATTGCACTGCATATTGCATTGCATATTGCATTGCATATTGCACTGCATATTGCACTGCATATTGCACTGCATATTGCACTGCATATTGCACTGCATATTGCATTGCATATTGCATCGCATATTGCCGCATGGAGCATCATTAAGCATGGCGACTTTCGTGCAGGTTTTTCGATCGCCGCGCAAGCTATTGATTATTTCCATTGAGCCGCCATTTTGAAAATGAACCCTTCTGTGTATGAGGGAAGTGAGGGAAGTGAGGGGAGTGTTAAGCCGAGTGAGGGGAATAAGGGGAAATAAGGGGAAAATGAGATAAATAAGGGGAAAATGAGATAAATAAGGGGAAAATGAGATGAATAAGGGGAAAATGAGATAAATGAGGGAGTCCAGATAATGCGAATAAAGAGAATGAGAAATGTTAGAGAGGAGAGAAATTGCACAAGCTTAATGTTAGAATGACTGAGAGATTTATGTCAGAAATGATGAATTAGGTCATTTTATTATATTAACTTCTTAATAATATTTAATTGAAAGCAATCTTTTCGTATCGGGGTAGAGGGAAACTGGTTTTAATAGTTAGAGGGTTTAGCGAAATGGAATTGGATGAGGCAATTCGATACCGAAATTGGGAAAAAGGAAAATCAAGCCTATTACAAAATTTTAGAAAAAACTTGAAGTATTTAAGATGAAATTCTTCAAATATATGAGATTAAAAATGTAAATTCGATAATGTTAATTTACGCGAATTATAAGGAGTTGAAGAATAAGAGGGTAGTGAGGGTAGTGAGGGCAGTGAGGGTAGTGAGGGCAGTGAGGGTAGAGAGGGTAGAGAGGGTAGAGAGGGTAGTGAGGGTAGTGAGGGTAGTGAGGGTAGTGAGGGCAGTGAGGGTAGTGAGGGTAGTGAGGGTAGTGAGGGTAGTGAGGGTAGTGAGGGTAGTGAGGGTAGTGAGGGCTCCCCCTAATAAATGTACTTCAACTATTCCCATTCCAATGGGAATGTCGCAAAAGTCGCCGCCGCTGCCCAGCGATGCAAAAAATTCTCTTCGGAAATTAGTGAACAAGCGCAGCTATGTCGCATGCCGTCGCATGATGCATGCATCATGTTGATATGTTGTTTTTAGGCGTTATGTTGATACAAGCATGGTTTAATCTTATATGGCATAGCATAATCATGTTGATATGTTGTTTTTAGGCATTATGTTGATGCAAGTGTTGTTTTATGTTTATATGACACAGCATAATCATGTTGCTATGTTGTTATCATGCGATATGTTGGTGCAAACTTTGTTTTATGTTATACGACATAGCATAATCATGTTGCTAATGTTGTTATCATGTTGCAAGCCTTGTTATTTCATGTTACATTGATCACATAGCATCGTAATGCTGCTATGTTGTTATCATGAGATATGTTGGTGCAATCAATGTTATTTAATATTATAAGACACAGCTTAATCATGTTGTTATATGTTATTATCATGTTCCAAACATTGTTATTGTATGTTATCCGACATATAATAATCATGTTTCTATGTTGTTATCATTCGATATGATGGTGCAAGCATTGTTATTTTATGCTATCCGACATAGTATAATCAAGTTGTTGCTATGCTGTACATCTGCTATTTTCAGGTGATGTGGTGGCATAAGTCTTGCTATGCGATAGGTTATGGTCATCACATGTTCCTGTTGTCATGTTATTGTTGTATTTGTTATATATAATATGAGGTATATGTTAAAGAATCGTTGTAGCAGTTTCTTGTCACTGTTTTCTACTGGCCCAATTTTTAGAAGTTCTTAACTATATCAATGTTATCAATATTATTTATGTATTAATTATATAAATCACAATATTGTTGTTGTTATCAATATTGTTTTGTGCTATTGTTTTTAGCAAAAACACGTTGCTACCAACAAACGCTCTGTTTTTAAGACCAATATCGTAATTTTTAGCTAATGCAATATTACAAATTTTTTTAAGTTGGTACTTGAATAATCATACTGTTTAATTAGACCTAATAAAAATGCTTATTACACCTAATTTGTTGTGGTTGATAAATTTATAAATTTTTTAAAATTTATCAGTTTGAAAAATTTTCACATTTTTAAATGAAAATTGTGAACAAGTCAATAGAATAATTTGAATTTCAAACTAAATAATCATCTCTGTTTAGTAATTAAAATTAGCAATGATATCTTCACGGGATTCAGAATCTGTCATTTTTTAGAGGGAATTTCAAAGGCTTTCCCGCTAAATCTGGAGCGTTGCCATTAGGTTCACTGTTCCATGCCTGGCGCTGCTGATGAGCAAAGCAGAGGGAAATTCCGCTAGAATGGCAACATTTCAGCAGGCGAGGAGTGTTGCCAAATGATGAGGTAATCCCGCTAGCATTCGGGGGAGGATTAAAGTCTATTTAAAGTCGCCATTTTCAAAGCCAAATTAAAATCCGCGGCGGCCACAGTTTGCCTTTCATCGTCGGCCACGCAGAAATGAGGTAAAAATTGCGTGTAACTTCAACGAAAACAAAATTTAAAGCCATGCAGAAAAATTTTAACGTTGATCGTGATGCAAAAGATCGATAATTCAGGCCGGAAAGTTGTCAGTAAATACGCGGGTAAATTGTCACTGAATAATTGGGAAAGCTACAAGTAATTAATTGGGAAAGTTGTAAGTAATTAATTAGGAAAGTAATAAAAACTTAATTGAAAAAATTATAAATAATTAATTGGGAAATTTATAAATAATTAACTGTGAATGTTATATGTAATTGAATGGGAATGTCATAGGTAATTAAATGAGAAAGTTATAAGTAATTAATTGTAAAAGTTATAAGTAATTAATTGGGATAGGTAGTTATTAGTGATTATTTGGGAAAGTTTCAAGTACTTAATTGGGAAATTTTTTAGTAATTAATGGGGAAAGTTATAAGTAATTAATTGTAAAAGTTACAGGAAATTAAATGGTAAAGTTATAAGTAATTAATTTGACAAGTTATAAGTAAATAATTGGGAAAGTTATAAGTAATTAATTAGGAAAGTTATAAGTATTTAATTGTGAAAGTTATAGGTAATTAAATGGGGAAGTTATAAGAAATTAATTGGGAAAGTAATTCAAGTAATTAATTTGGAAAGTTAAAGTGGAAAATGCATAAGTAATTATTCGGGAGTGTGATAAGTAATTAATTGGAAAAGTTATAAGTAATTAATTGGGAAATTTACCACTTGACAACGTACAAAATCTCTGTGAAAAACGAAAAATAATCATCAAATAAATGGGAAAGTTAGGTTTTCTTAATACAATCCAAAATTAAAATCTCAGAAGGCAGTCTGTAACTATTAAAAATTAATACAATCATACATTTTTATAGAATATTATTAAATGATATAGTACATCATTATTTTGTTTTATAATGATATGTAATAATTATAGAATGGGAATAAATAACACTTTTTCCAACAAATTATTTGTCATAAATGTTCAGAATAATGTTCGTTAGGTTGTAACAATAAATTTAGTAAAGAAGATTGTTACAATAGTTCAGGATTGTTACAATAATTCAAGATTGTTACTATAGTTCAAGATTGTTACAATAGTTTAAAATTTTTGCGATTGTTCCAGATTGTTACAATAGTTAAAAAATTTTACAATTGTTCAAGATTGTTACAATAGTTTAAAATTTTTGCGATTGTTCCAGATTGTTACAATAATTCAAGATTGTTAAATCTCGTAATGAAAATTATTTCATTACAATTAGTAGAGCATATTCCAATTGATTGCAATTTTTTTAATTGTGTAAATTTTCATCAGTTTTTTTATTGTGCATATCAATTTTTAATACTGCACGTTTTGAAATATTATTAAAATAATATTAATATCATGTTTCTAAATAATAAAAAGCTTACGTATCGAAAGGATGCTGGAGACGCGATGGAAATCCATAGAAATGACATTAATCCATACGTGGATTTGGGGAAAGGGTGATGGAGAAGGGGTGAGGGTGAAGGGGTGAGTAAGAAGAGGGGATAGGGAGAAGAAGAGAAAGGTGAGGAGGGGACAAAGAGAAGAGGGGTGAGGGAGAAGAGATAGGGAGAAGGGGTGAGGGAGAAGGGGTGAGGGGGAAAGAGGGATAGGGAGAAGTGGTGAGGGAGAAGGGGGAATAGGGAGAAGAAGAGAAAGGTGAGGAGGGGACAAAGAGAAGAGGGGTGAGGGAGAAGGAAGGCGAGGGAAAAAGGGTATGGAAGAACAGGGATAGGGAGAAAAAAGAAAGGTGAGAAGGGGGTAAAAGAGAAGTGGTATGGCACGTGATGGAGAAGAAAGGAGAAGGGGAAAATGAATGGAATGACTGGCGGGAAGCGTGGATAGCACAGAAAGTACAAACTAGAGAAAGAGAGAAAGAGGGAGAAAGAGAGAGAGAAAAAGAGAGAATGAGGGAAAGAGAGAGAATGAGAGAAGGAGAAATACAGAAAGAAATAAAAAGAGAAAGAGAGAAAGAGAGAATGAGAGAAAGAGAGAAAGATAGAAAAAGAGAAAGAAAAAAGAAAGAAAGAATAAAAAGCAGTTTAAACCAAGAATTCTTTCTTCAATTCATTACTTGAAAATTTTTCTTCACACGAACTTTTATTTTTTAGTTCGAGCTCCAACTGACATATCTTATCTTAATAATCAAATTAATCACTCCTATATTTTCATCGGCCACGTATGTATTGTTAGACAAAGTAAATATATTCTTAAGAAGCAAATAACAATAACAACAATACGAGTGGGAATAACAGCAATAATGAACACAAAGGGAATAATATATACGATAAAGATGGGAGTGTGGGATAACGTACGAATGTATGGGAGAATGTGCCATATGTTCCATTGTACGTCATTGTACGCTTTTTGTACATTTTTATTACTCTTCCTTACGCACGCTTTTGGTAGGGATTACACTCGAGAAGGGGCAAAAGCACAAAGATCTTTATTTTTATGTGTGTCTTTGTGCTTGTGCAGTTTGTGCTGCATGTGCCTTTGTGCTATTGTGTTATTGTGCTAAAACTTACGCGTGTGCTGGCGTGTTGTTAAAAATACGCAAAATTTATACGCATGATGCGACAACAGTGACAACAGCAGTGACAACAGCAGCGACAACAGCAGTGACAACAGCAGTGACAACAGCAGAGACAACAGCAGTGACAACAGCAGTGACAACAGCAGTGACAACAGCAGTGACAACAGCAGTGACAAGAGCAGTGACAACAGCAGTGACAACAGCAGTGACAACAG
>NW_025937018.1:12919-26371 GCF_000764305.2 Hyalella azteca
TATAATATAATATAATATAATATTATATAATATAATATAATATAATATAATATAATATCTGTCTCTTATACACATCTAGATGTGTATAAGAGACAGCTCTTTAATCACCCCCTCTTCAATCACCCCCCTTTAATCACCCTTCTTTAACCACCCCCCTTTAATCACCCCTCTTTAATCACCCCTCTTTAATCACCCCTATCTCCTATCCATTCACTTCTCAGTTTCATCCATGGATTACGTATTGCCATACACTTTCACACGCTCTCTGCACACTCCCCTTTCATATAATGTAACAATAGAACAAATAACTATATTATTGTGAAGAATAACCATAAATAATAATATTTAACTAAAATATAATTATTATTGATAACAATAGAGCCACAAGTAATAATAATTGAAGAATAAATAAATAAAATTGGTATCTCTACACAACGCATTTTCAAAATGAATCAAACTTCATCATTTTAGAAAATAAATAATTAAATTTTTTAATTAAAAATAATTATCCTCAATGAAGCCTGTGAATCCAAGTCAGCTTCAGTAAATTAATTTAACAAATTTATTTATAATAAACAATATTTGTATCATTATTTAAACTATATTTACAAACTTTATGAAGAATCTTTTAAATATTACACTGTTGTATTAAATATCATGAATAATATCATTAAATATCACATGCGGTCATCTAATATCGTAAATAATAGCTAAATTATTGATTTTGATTACTTAATATCATAAATTAAAAAATAAATGATTATTATATCATGTATTTCGTAGTACAGTGTATATTATGTATTGCAGTACACAATATATACCGTGTACTGTGTGGTGTATTGTACATATTATGTGCTGTGCTGTGTTGTGCTGTGTCAAGCGAATATTTTGAATTAAATACGGAAAAATTATGCCCCAAAAAATTCTCATTTAGTCACCCAAGTCGCAATTTAGCCTCCAAATCACCATTTATTTTTCCAAATCACGATTCAACTACACAAATAACCATTTAGCCTCAAAATCACCATTTAGCCACCCAAATCACCATTTAGCCTCTAAATCACCATTTATCTTTCCAAATCACGATTTAGCTACACAAATCACCATTTAGCCTCACAATTAACCATTTAGCCCTAATACACCATTCACACCCAAATCACCATTTAGCCACCCAAATCACCATTCATCCTCCAAATCACAATTTATCCTTCAAATCACCGTTTAGCCTCCAAATCACCATTTATCCTCCAAATCACCATTTATCCTCCAAATCACCATTAGATGCTGTACTGATGGATGCTGTACTGATGGATGCTTTACTGATGGATGCTTTACTGATGGATGCTTTACTGATGGATGCTTTACTGATGGACGCTTTACTGATGGATGCTTTACTGATGGATGCTTAACTGATGGATGATTTACTGATGGATGCTTAACTGATGGATGATTTACTGATGGATGATTTATTGATGGATTGTACTCTAAACGGTACGGATAATCTTATGGAAATACTAATAAATAATAATAATGTTATAATAATAATAATAACAATGATAATTAATAATCTTTTAATTATATTAATAATTAAACATTAAAAACGAGGGAAATGAGGATGAAGAAAATGAAAAAGTGAAGTAAAAGGAAGTGGGGGAAATTAGGATGATTGCTAAATAAATTCACGTAAAAAAATAAAGAAAAATACACTGAGGGAGAACTATAACTTGGAAAGATAATGAGGGGAACTATCGAAAATTACTGCTGATTCACCCAGAGAACAAAAACGCGACAACTCTACGGATTTAACACCTCATTTTTACGCAAAAATTTGTAGTCTTATAATGGCTATGTTAATATAATTAATAAATAATAAATAAAATACATAAATAAAAAAGTTATAATGAATCATAATTTAATGATTTGTATAAATCATTAAATGATATTCGTCCGAAAATTATTAATTGTTAATTAATTACCCATGATCATAAATCTACGTTATTTTTAAGGAGATGAGGTATCATTTGGCAAACCGATTATCTAGATATTAGTACAAAATATATTAGTAAGTTACTTTCCTTTTCTTCAATATTTATTATTTCCGCTAAGCCCAAAAAATAAATCTATTATATTGTAAATAATTAATTCTAAAAATTATTACATACGTTTGGTCGATTATATTGGAATATACTTTAACTAGTATACTTATAGTTAACATGAAATTCTTGAATAATCTAAACAGGAACAATAATTGACCATGAATTCTTAACCTGAATTTAGTTTTCTCTAAATTCTTTTACTGTAAAATATATTTTTGATAATTTGATTATTGCAAAATTAATCAGTTTCAATAAGGACATTATAGAGAGCAATTATATATAAAACAAAGTAATTGAACAAAATTTAATTTCTTCGGCAACTTTAAATTTAATCATAAAAAAATCATTTGCATGAAAAATGGTATGAATAAATAGCAAAAAAAATAAATATTCATAACCATATGAATATAATATCTATCAGCAAATAAATACTAATATTAGCAGTGAACATTAAATATACATCAGCTTTAATACTAAATGAATACAAAACTCATCGCGCATTTGGCAGATGAATGCCTGAATGAATAGTGAATGACTAGCGATAGGCCGGTCAAATGAATGCATGAATTACGGCGCCCTGAATTCATTATCACTAAAGTCATTGCTTTTCAATTACTGGCGGCCATTTTGTTCGGTTATTGAGGCAATCTGGGTCGATATTGACCCCCTATTATTGAACCCCCCATTTGAACCCCCATTATTCATTGTCCGCACTAATGGAAATGTGGACGAGTTTTCGCGGATCAATTATACGCGCGGAAAAAAACTAGGCACTCGAAGTGATTAAAATTCCGCCATGTTTATTAAATTTTTTAATTACCGACTGAGTTTGAACTAAATAAATTGTATGAATTATAAATTATTTCAAATTATTGAGAAGTACACTAAAGATAAAAAGCAAGATGAATTAGTTGTTAAATAGGTTGAATGAATTACAAGTTATTTAAAACTATTGAGAAAATATAGCATAGATAAAAACCAGGATAAATTAGTTTTCTTAAATTTCAAAAATGTATTATCGTCTTTCAAAAGTTTCATAATATAGTTGAATTAAATAAACTGAATTCCAACCCGAAATAGGATTCATGATTAAAAAATTATTTAAATTAATGATGTTTTTGATTAATTTTCTTCACTCCACCCACACCTCCTATTCACTTTATTACTTCCACTTCACTACACCATAAGTCCGCTCATTCACGATTACTTTTCACACCACTCCACACACGTGGAGTGGTGTACTGAGTGGTGTTTTTCGAAAATAAAAGTGGAGTATGATGTTCGAAACACACCACTCACAAGAACACTCCACGTATCCCACTCATTCAAGGGAGTGTTGGAGTGGCCTCTCATACAACACTCACTTTTACATGGCAATCCGTTCAGTCCACCACTCTACTCATACCACTCTTCACTCCACCACTCACCTCTTTCCCCCACTCCTTTCACTCTCTTCAATTATGTGCAATAATAAATTGTGTGCAATTATGAATTTTGTGCAATTATGAATTTTGTGTAATTTATGGATTGCGTGCAATTGTAAATTATGCGAAATTATAAATTGCATGCAATAATAAATTGTGAAAATTAAGTGTGCAAATTGTGTGCAAATATGAATTGTGTGCAATTATGAATTGTGTGCAAATATGAATTGTGTGCAATTATGAATTGTGTACAATAACAAATGATTATATATAATAGATTTTTGCAAATGGTTAATTATTCGTAGTGACAATTCCTAGTAATTAAAAGAAAGATGTTCATGATAATAAAAAATTATATTCGAAATTTTATATATATATACATATTCATTGTTGGCGGCAGTGAATTACTTGCAATTGTCTATGATTAAAAATTGCTTGCAAAATTCAAATTGATTGCAACCATAAATTGCAGAGATTATTCACCATAATAAATTGACTGCTATAATAAATCTTCTGTAATAATATATTTTCTGCAAAAACAAATTTTCGGTAATGATAAATTGCCTACAATATTAATAGTTTAAAATAATAACTTGTTTTTAATTTTAAATTGCCTACAATAATAAATTATCTGCAATTAATAGTATGCAATATTAACTTGTCCATAATACTAAATTTTCTAAAATATTAAATTGTCTACAATAATAAATTACCAACAATGAATAGTGTACAATAATAAATAGTCTAAAATATTAAATTTTTTACAATAATAAATTGTCTGCAATAAATAGTTTGCAATAATAATTTTTTCACCGAAATGTTGGTTGATAATAATAATAATATTCAATTAAAAATCATATTCTATTCATCGCAATGTTTGTTGTGCCCCGAGACGCTCAGCGGTGACCTAAACAAAGAGTTATTACAAGCCTGAATTCCTGAATTATTCAAATATTTCAATTAATGCACTACAGTTTATCATTTTTACTAAATGTAATGTTTTAACCTATGTAAATTCATTCACGGATGTTCAATAATTTAAATTCATTCACTATAGTTCACTCATTTCAATTCATTTGATAATTTTTACACATTTAAATTCATTTGATAATTCTTCATGAATTTCAAATCATTCACTGCCATTCATGAATATTAATTAATTAAATTTTGTTCAGGGTTTTGAATTCACTCGCTGCTGTTCATGAATTTCAAGTCATTCACTACTATTTCTGAATTTCAATTCATTCAGTAAAATTCATCAATTCTCATCCGTTTATTAAAGCGATTCCGTTAACTAATTGACAACTTCAATTATACAGATAATGTATTAATACCCTTTATCGACTATTCATTACTGATTTTTATTTTATACCCGTCTGTCAATTTTTTGTACAATGCACTTTTTGATTATTATATCTCTGTATATTAATTACGTACTTTTTAGCGCATTTTCTCATTTATGGAAAAAATGCACTATTGTGCTCGCCATGTCCGTCTGTCTGTCCGTCTGTCTGTCTGTCTGTCTGTCCGTCCGTCCATGACCTCAAGTTTTCGTCGACGAGAAAATGCGCTCTCTGTCACTCACTGCAGTGAGTACTGAGTTAGATTTTTTTTAATTATATTATTCTAAATTCTTTCAACCTTACTTGTTTTTAGTTTAATTATTCTGATTACTTCATTAATTTAGTCGGTTTATTTAGACTTATTATTTTTAATCATCGTTAATCATATTCTTCCAGTAATTCATTTACTACTGTTATCTGGAACAAATTTTTATGTTTATAACTACAATAGAAAGATTTTGAAAATAATAAACTTGAAATTATCGTATTTTTCCAAACTGCAAACAATATCAGCTTGATTTGAACTAATAGAAGAAATTATTGATATTTTTATCAATAGAATTAAAATATATTTTTAGATTATGTAATAATATTATGAATAAATGACATTGATATTTTTATACACACATATATTATAAATTAATAGATTATTAACTAACAATTAAATGTTTCAATTAATTTAGGTAAATATTATATATCCGTGACTGCAGGTAATATTTTTTCTAACATTTTTATATTTATTCATAGAGATGAGTTCTCGTCGATATTTACTTAACTAAAAGACGAAACTAGCATGAATTTCAATAATAAATTAATGTCATAAATTTCAACAATGGATTTCAATAATGGATTTCAATCATGACTTAGAATTATTAATTTCATTCGTGAAATTCAATCATGAATTTCAATTATAAATTTCAATCGTGAATTTCAATCATGAATTTCAACCAATAATTTCACTCATGAATTTCAATCATAATATTAAATCATGAATTTTAATCCTAAATTTCAATCATAAATTCAATCATGAATATCAATCATGATTTTAATCATTAATTTCAATGATGAATTTTATTCGTAAACTTCAATCATAAATTTAAATCATGAAAGAATTTCAATCATGAATTTCAAATCATGAATTATAATCATAAATTTGATCCTATATTTCAGTCATTAATTTTAATCATGAATTCCAACCATGAATTTCAAATCATGAATTTTAATCATGAATTTTAATCATAAATTTTAATCATGAATTTTAATCATAAATTTTAATCCTAAATTTCAATCCATCATTTCAATCATGAATTTCAACCATGAATTTTAAATCATGAATTTTAATAACAGGTTTTCTCCCTAAATTTCAATCACCAATTTTAATCATAAATTTCAACCATGAATTTCAATAAGAAACTTTCTAATTCATTTTCTTTTGCAGGGGAACTGCAATAAACTTGGAGCCGAAGAAGGAATAAAAAAATATAAGGACAGGGGGAAATAACAGACAATAAGATGAAGGTGCATGGAAAGAGAGAATAATTGAAGAAATAGAAGATTTATGAAAATATGTATAGCCGAAAAAATGCTGGATTTGGTATATGTGAAAACGAAATAACTTTTAATATTATTTTTAATACCGTGTTTATTTATATATTGTTAGCCGTGTATATATCTGTTTACCGTATTTATTTAATTTCATGAGAAAAATTTAATAGGTTTTTATGCTAATTACGTTGTGAACGCAGGTATATAAACAATAAAATATTAAAATAAATTATATATCTTATTAAACCTCCTTCATCACGACGCGTTTTCTAGAAAATTCTAGAATTTAAATTTGTATCCATTAAAAAAATTATAGTAAAAAATTCAGAGCCAGCTTAATTAAGCCCAGCAATGAAATAACTAAATTCAATAATGTATATATGAATCACCTGAATAATATCCATATTTGAAAATAATTCAATTCAATTTGATTCAATTCAATTTAATTAATCGCAGGCATGCAGGATTAATTATATTCCTTACTAATCGCCTGATTACTTATTGCTTGGAATTACCATATTAATTGGAATTTCCGTATTAATTTTAATTCTTAAAAAAATTCAATAGCAGTTGGTGCGAAAAATTCCATAAATGATTTAAAAGGCGGTAATGGCCTTTGGGAGGGTAGGGAGACCCCGGCCAATATGGTTATATTGGCCGGGGTCTTATAAAAATACCTAATTAATCATAATTATTTAAAAATACCCTAATTAAAGTCTCTAATCAGGCGGTAGAAATGTATTGCAATCCCCACCCCATGTCCCCTTCAATCCAACCCCTTTCCCCACATCTCCCAGCTTCCCACTTTCACCCCACATTTTCCCCCTTTCATTCTGTTCCATTCCACTCACTACCTCCTCTCCCCTTCTTCTTGCATTCCCCACCTAACATCCTTTCTTTTTCCCAACAATCTTCCCATCTCTCTTCCCCAAATTTCTCATTCCCCCTCTCTTTTCCCCGGCCTCCCTTTCCTCCCACTCTTTACCCCGCCACTCTTTACCCCGCCACTCTTTACCCCTCCTCTCTTTACCCCTCCTCTCTTTACCCCTCCTCTCTTTACCCCTCCTCTCTTTACCCCTCCTCTCTTTACCCCTCCTCTCTTTACCCCTCCTCTCTTTACCCCTCCTCTCTTTACCCCTCCTCTCTTTACCCCTCCTCTCTTTACCCCTCCTCTCTTTACCCCTCCTCTCTTTACCCCTCCTCTCTTTACCCCTCCTCTCTTTACCCCTCCTCTCTTTACCCCTCCTCTCTTTACCCCTCCTCTCTTTACCCCTCCTCTCTTTANAATGTGAGGGTAGGAATGTGAGGGTAGGAATGTGAGGGTAGGAATGTGAGGGTAGGAATGTGAGGGTAGGAATGTGAGGGTAGGAATGTGAGGGTAGGAATGTGAGGGTAGGAATGTGAGGGTAGGAATGTGAGGGTAGGAATGTGAGGGTAGGAATGTGAGGGTAGGAATGTGAGGGTAGGAATGTGAGGGTAGGAATGTGAGGGTAGGAATGTGAGGGTAGGAATGTGAGGGTAGGAATGTGAGGGTAGGAATGTGAGGGTAGGAATGTGAGGGTAGGAATGTGAGGGTAGGAATGTGAAGGTAAGAATTGGAGGGTAGAAATGTGAGGGTAGAAATGTGGTGGTAGAAATGTGAGGGTAGAAATGTGGGGGTAGAAATGTGAGGGTAGAAATAAGAGGGTAGAATTTACGCTATGAGAGTAGAATTTACACGATGAGAGTAGAATTAACAATACGAGGGTAGAATTTACACCATGAGGGCAGAATTTATACAATGAGGGTAGAATTTATACAATTAGGGTATAATTTAAATTATGAGGGTAGAATTTACGCTATGAGGGTAGAATTTACACTATTAGAATTATGTGTAATCATTATATATCAAAGCAAGCGATCCATATATTGTAGTCCATAATGGTGGTATTCCTTGAGTCCTTGGAATTTCTTGAAAATAATTAAATTTCTTCTTATGATGTGAGTAATTCATGTTAAGAAATACACCTCTATTATTTAATAATTTATTTCGTAATTAGGCGCAATTTCTTTATACCAAAATTAATCGCTTCAATATTTAAAACTCGGACATCACAATTCACAAATTTAAAAAAATTCAAAAGAAGAAATAATTGTAAAAAGTTATGTATTTTCAATATTTTTAAATTACTCATACGATCATACAATTATTTATCGCATTTATATAATATTCAAAAGCCTGCATTTCTACAGTTCGGCTTTTACAAGTAATTCGGAAATTACACAAATTTCATTGCTTTAAAAAATAAATAAAATGTTTCACAGCATGATGAATAAGATGACGCATATGCATAATCTAATTGTACGTAATCAAATTCAACACTGAATAATGTGTGAATAATCAATAAAACTAGAAGTCTAACACAACTTTACTAGAAACTTTAATAATCCGTAACAAATTTTGTTATTAATCAATGAAAAAACTTTTGTCATAATGATTAAATTTTTTCATTTCCTAAATAACCAATATTTATTTAAATATTCACACCAATTACGACGTAATTTTATGGTCTTCTAAAATCTCTGCAACAATCCAATTATCATTAAATCCAACGTACATTTTTATTAATTAGCTGCTAAATAATCAGATTTTTCCTACCTTCATTAGAAAATTAAATAATGAAGCGCCTTAGTCAAAATACATACTTAGTAACGCATCCTCCAAGTTAATTTAGGCTTAGTGAAACATGCCTTATTTAGGCCTAGCCTAGCAATTATTCCTAAAAAACACGCCTTATTTAGGCCTAGCCCTGCAATTATTCCATAAAACAAGCCTTATTTAGGCCTAGCCCTGTAATTATTCCTAAAAACATGCTTTATTTAGGTCTAGCCTAGCAATTATTCCTAAAAAACACGCCTTATTTAGGTCTAGCCTAGCAATTATTCCTAAAAAACACGCCTTATTTAGGCCTAGTCTAGCAATTATAAAACACGCCTTATTTAGGCCTAGTCTAGCAGTTAGGCATAGTAAAAACGCCTTATTTAGGTCTAGCCTAGCAATTATTCCTAAAAAACACGCCTTATTTAGGCCTAGTCTAGCAATTATTCCTAAAAAACACGCCTTATTTAGGCCTAGTCTAGCAGTTAGGCATAGTAAAAACGCCTTATTTAGGCCTACCCTAGCAATTATTCCTAAAAAACATGCCTTATTTAGGCCTAGCCTAGCAATTAGGCCTGAAGCTCGTCTTGCTGATAAACGAAGCACTTTTGAGGCGCCAGCTTCTTGCTTCGTCCGCTTCAGCGAGAAGCGTTCTGAGGGAAGTGAGGGGAGTGAGTGAAGTGAGGGAAGTGAGGGTAGGGAGTGAGGGAAGTGAGAAAAGTGAGGGTAGGGAGTGAGGGAAGTGAGGGCAGGGAGTGAGGGTAGGGAGTGAGGGGAGTGAGGGTAGGGAGTGAGGGAAGTGAGGGTAGGGAGTGAGGGAAGTGAGGGTAGGGAGTGAGGGAAGTGAGGGTAGGGAGTGAGTGAAGTGAGGGTAGTGAGTGAGGGAAGTGAGGGTAGTGAGTGAGGGGAGTGAGGGTAGTGAGTGAGGGTAGTGAGTGTGGGAAGTGAGGGTAGGAAGTGAGGGAAGTGAGGGTAGGGAGGTGGTTGATGAAAAAGGAGTCAAATAGATTATTATTGGAAGCTAAAGTAATCATTATGTTTAAATGAGAATTTCAATATAATAAAATACCAGGATGTATCAAAGTGTTTCCACTCATAGTTTAAAATTATGTAAAAAAACGCCGTTTAAGTGAACAAAAACATATTTAAATTCATGTATAGTACAATTTAAAAGCATCAATTAATCCTATCAAAAACGATAATAATATCAGTGATAAAATTCTCAAACGATTTTCAATTTAAAATTAATTACATTCACATGATATTTGCTTAATTAACCGCTTAACCGCCCGGCCTCCGCGCCTATAGTGACCATAATTGTCGCAGGTAGCTGGGATCGAACCCTCACTTCACTGCTCCAATCCTAGTACCATGAACTGCAACCACTGGGCCACCAATGGATTAATTACTCGATATTATACCTTATATACTATAAAACATATAAATATAAGGTATATCGATAATTTTCTGAATTTTCTAATCCTGTTTTAATTTTATAATCCCGTAACAAATAATAAAATTTATCTATGTTCACACGCAGCATGGAACGCCCATTTAACTTTATTTAAAAAACTATTCTGCATCATTTAAACTAAATTCATTAATACCGATTTAAAAATTAGGTTCCAATTTGCGTACACACAAAATAGTATACAAATAAACACATACACGAATAAAACACACAAGGAAATACAAAAACTTTAAGAAGAATATTTGTGATAAAATTATAATTTAATTAATGATTAGTAATGTTATTCATCAGAAATTAATTGAAAATTAGAAGCATAAAATTATAATTTCCTCGTTGATTAATGATTTTATTCTTCAAAAATTAATTAAAAATTAAAAGCACAAAATTATAATTTCCTTCTTAATTAATAATTTTATTTTTCAGAAATTAATTGTAAATTAGAAGCATACAATTATAATTTCCTTTATGATTAATGATTTTATTCTTCAGAGATTAATTCCAAATTAGAAGCAATTAGAAATAATTAAAGCGGCATTCGTATCCCGCAAGATGTGGCATAAATTCAGGCCTATTATGCGCGGATCAAATGTTTGCACATACATTATAAGTTAGGCCTGCAGAGTGAGAGAAGTGAAGCAATAGGCCGAGCCAAACACGACGCCAACTTTGCTGCACAACTTACAACTTACTAATAATAACAACTTAGAACTTAGATCTGCACCACAGCTTAGAGCTGTGAAATGATAACAACTTAGAACTTAGCTCTGCAACTTAGAACTTAGCTTTGCCGCACAACTTACAACTTACTAATAATAACAACTTAGAACTTAGATATGAAGCACAGCTTAGAGCTGTGAAATGAGAAGAACTTAGATCTGCACTACAGCTTAGAGCTGTGAAGTGATAACAACTTAGAAATTAACTCTGCAACTTAGAACTTAGCTCTGCAACTTAGAACTTAGCTCTGCAACTTAAAACTTAGCTTTGCCGCACAACTTACAACTTACTAATAATAACAACTTAGAACTTAGAACTGAAGCACAGCTTAGAGCTGTGAAATGATAACAACTTAGAACTTAGATCTGAAGCACAGCTTAGAGCTGTGAAATGATAACGACTTAGAACTTAGTTCTGAAGCGCAGCTTAGAGCTGTGAAATGATAACAACTTAGACCTTAGATCTGCACTACAGCTTAGAGCTGTGAAATGATAACAACTTAGAACTTAGATCTGCACTACAGCTTAGAGCTGTGAAATGATAACAACTTAGAACTTAGCTCTGCACCACAGCTTAGAGCTGTGAAATGATAACAACTTAGAACTTAGCTCTGCACCACAGCTTAGAGCTGTGAAATGATAACAACTTAGAACTTAGATCTGCACTACAGCTTAGAGCTGTGAAATGATAACAACTTAGAACTTAGCTCTACACTACAGCTTAGAGCTGTGAAATGAACTTAGAACTTAGCTCTGCTGCGCAGCTTAGAGCTATGAAATGATAACAACTTAGAACTTAGCTCTGAAGCTCAGCTTAGAGCTATGAAATGATAACAACTTAGAACTTAGCTCTACACTACAGCTTAGAGCTGTGAAATGAACTTAGAACTTAGCTCTGCAGCGCAGCTTAGAGCTGTGAAATGATAACAACTTAGAACTTAGCTCTGAAGCTCAGCTTAGAGCTATGAAATGATAACAACTTAGAACTTAGATTTGTAAGAACTTAGAACTGTCAGTGTGTACAAACAAATTCGTGCAGCCAGTGCGTGCAATCGGACTAGTATTATATTTATAGCATTGTTACAATAATATTAATGTTTTTATTGTATTTTACAATACTAGTCAAATATTTATTGTATTATTGTAAAATATTCATATATTTATTTGTATTATTACAATAATATTCATATAGAAATCGTATTGTCACAATAGTGACAGCGAAAAAAAAACTGCGCTGCAACTTCTCCACACGACAAAATTTCTTCTCGCTTCGAATCACCGACACAACTTAGAACTTAGCTCTGCACCTCAGCTTAGAGCTGTGCTATGATAACAACTTAGAACTTAGCTCTGCACCTCAGCTTAGAGCTGTGCAATGATAACAACTTAGAACTTAACTCTACACTACAGCTTAGAGCTGTGAAATGACAGCAACATAGAACTTACATTTATATGAACTTAGAACTGTCAGAGTGTACCAACAAATTCGTGCAGTCAGTGCGTGCAATTGGCTTAGTATTATATTTTAGGTAGGGTATTGGTAGAATAGTAATAATTAATTGATCGTATTTTTATAATACTATTCATATATATATTGTGTTATTACAATAAAAGCATATTACAATAACACAATATTACAATAATATTCATATATATATTCTATTATTTATTGTACATATCACATTAATAAAAGTTAACATTTGATGAATAATCAGCTTTCAACGAAAAAAATTAACATTCGCAATTCTAATATAAAAATAAAAATATAAAACACTCACGCATCGGCTCAAATAAATATAATGTTTGTACGAATAAATAAACACTGCTAAATACAAATAAATCAACTTCTCTCACTGACAGTGAATGAATCAAATTAGAAATGAATAAATGAATGGTAATGTGGACAATAATGAGAGTTATTCAGGTAACTAACGATGAGTAAACTTACCACGGTGAGTAATGAGTGTAAACAGGTGGGTGATTGGGGGTGATTAGGGGGGTGATTGGGGGGTGATTAGGGGGTGATTGGGTGGTGATTTGCTGTGAGATGCTTGACAGCTGTCAACGCTGCTGTCAACGCTGCTGTCAACGCTGCTGTCAACGCAGCTGTCAACGCTGCTGTCAACGCTGCTGTCAACGCTGCTGTCAACGCTGCTGTCAACGCTGCTGTCAACGCTGCTGTCAACGCTGCTGTCAACGCTGCTGTCAACGCTGCTGTC
>NW_025937018.1:27210-30216 GCF_000764305.2 Hyalella azteca
AGTCCACGTCACGTGTCAAGTCCACGTCACGACGTCTCAAGTCCACGTCACGACGTCTCAAGTCCACGTCACGACGTCTCAAGTCCTCGTCACGACGTCTCAAGTCCACGTCACGACGTGTCAAGTCCACGTCACGACGTCTCAAGTCCTCGTCACGACGTCTCAAGTCCTCGTCACGACGCCTCAAGTCCACGTCGCGACGTCTCAAGTCCACGTCACGACGTCATTTACTAATGGTAACAATAATGTGATGGCCATTAGCGCTTATAATCAGGCGACCATTAAAGTAATTTTTATAATTACATTAAAAATTACATCATAATTAACAGCAATAACAATAACAGCAATAACAGCAATAACAGCAATAACAGCAATAACAGCAATAACAGCAATAACAGCAATAACAGCAATAACAGCAATAACAGCAATAGCAGCAATAACAGCAATAACAACAATAACAACAATAACGGCAATAACAGCAATAGCAGCAATAACAACAATAACAACAAGAACTACACTAACAGCAATAACATCAGCCCATTATTAACAATAACAACAATAACAACAATAGCAGCAATAACAACAATAGCAGCAGCGTCTCTCCTAAGCCGGCGCTGCGCGCAAAAAAGACTCGCTGCTTAATTGAAGCAACGCGGCGAGATATGAAGACTGCATTAAGACCTGACGTAAGACTTAAGACCAGACTTATAAGTCGTAAGACCAGACTTATGAGTCCTAAGACCAGATTTATGAGTCCTAAGACCAGACTTATGAGTCGTAAGACCAGACTTATGAGTCGTAAGACCAGACTTGTGAGTCGTAAGATTAGNAATTAGTGCTCAAATATTGTAAGTATTACAATAGAACAATAGGAAGGAACATAACTGTCTGTTCCTATAAACAGGAAAAGTTATTATTTTTTTAGCGCATTTTCTCATGCATGGAAAGAAAGGCGCTGTTGTGCTCGTCGTGCCCGTCCGTCCGTCCATCCGTGACTTCACATTTTCGTCGATTTTAAGAATACTTCAAAACGTGTCGTGATTCATAAAATGCGCTCTCTGTCACTCACTGCAGCTGTCTCTTATACACATCTAGATGTGTATAAGAGACAGGCCTAACGCCCCCCCCCACCCCTCCCCCCTCACGTCACGCGATGACTCATCAATACATCATTACTTCATCACCGTAATGATGTGATGACGCCGTAATGATGCCAGCATTAGTTAATGGTACAACCATTACTTAATGGTGCCATCATTACGGGACAAAACGAGGCTGACGGCAGAAGTCATTTTCATAGTAACATTTTCTTAATTTGACTTCGATTATATTGTTTAATATGCATTAAATTTTCATTAATTTTTATATTATCGTAATCATTCTTTATTGTTATTGTTGTTATATCAATTATAATATTAACTATAGTTCTATTATTTTGTTAATATTCTTTATATTTTCATTTTTATAATATCGTAATTTTTACTATTATGTTTGCTATATTACATTTATTATTGTATATAGATGTTATAATTGACTATAATCATTATACTCTTAACGCTCAAATTATAATCACGACTGCATAGTTAAATTTTCACTTTAACTGAAATGCAAAAAATACCGATAAATTTTAAATTTCTGGATGAAGTTCCGGTGAGAATTTCGGAATTTCTAAGTAAATTTCCGAAAATTTCCAAATAAATTGTGACCGAAATTCTTCCCCAGATGGGATTACAGGGGAATTCTCATTTAATTTCAGTAATTTTTATTTTCATTTTCAAGAAAAATTTGAGTTTTTAGATACCGTTAGAAATGAAAGTAATAACTAGACGATTTTAAACACAATTTTCATCCGCAAATAATTTTTTTTCCTCTTTTTTAAATAATGCATCGGCACATCATGTCGTGCTACACATCATGTCGTGCTACACATCATGTCGTGCTACACATCATGTCGTGCTACGCATCATGTCGTGCTACACATCATGTCATGCTACACATCATGTCGTGCTACGCATAATCATGCATGGCATTTGCGTGCCTGGCTTCGTACGCAAATATTCAAGGCAGGCTCGTGCGTAGGGCATTACGCATGCGCTAGAAATTGCGTATCGTGAAGGGCACGCATGAAAAACGCGTATCTCGTGCGTACGTTTGGGAGAAATTATTATCGTACGTAATATAAAAAATTATAGATAGAAATGATAAATATAAATAATTTGAATTTACATTACATTGAATCTACATTTATTATTCATCTACATTAAATAGTAAAGCGAAAGTTCACCGAGAATTTAAAAGCAAACTTTTATTTTTTTATAAATTTGTAAATTTATTTTACTACTAAATTAATTTTAATTTAGTACAACGTTAAAAAATTACTTCCTCACGAGTATTCCAAATAGTGGGACAGTTATGAACGTACATATTTTTCAATTTCTTAATTAAAAACTATTTTAATATTACGTACAAAATAGGCGTAAAGAATCATGAGGTTATGGTGTGAAAAATTACAATACACACAAATAAATGAGTGAGGCATATTGTACCGATTGTGTGGCATGTTTTGCTCTTGTATGGGTCATCCTGACTCAGTTGGCCCGGCAAAAGTGCGTATCAGTGCTACGGCCGCTCTCTGCTTGCTAGGTAGGGATAAAAAATGTGTCACTAGTGTGACAAAATAGCCCATTTAATTTTCTGTGTGTAGTGCTAGAATTTATAAGTTTGATGCTAACCCTAACTTAACCCTACCAGGACTAGAGTGTGTCACTACACTAACTTGTCACTACCAGGACTAGAGTGTGTCACTACACTAACTTAACCCTACCAGGACTAGAGTGTGTCACTACACTAACTTGTCACTACCAGGACTAGAGAGTGTCACTACACTAACTTAACCCTACCAGGACTAGAGTGTGTCACTACACTAACTTGTCACTACCAGGGCTAGAGTGTGTCACTACACTAACTTAACCCTACCAGGACTAGAGTGTGTCACTACACTAACTT
>NW_025937018.1:31544-38937 GCF_000764305.2 Hyalella azteca
AACTAGGCTGGTCTGTAGTGCTAACTAGGCTGGTCTGTAGTGCTAACTAGGCTGGTCTGTAGTGCTAACTAGGCTGGTCTGTAGTGCTAACTAGGCTGGTTTGTAGTGCTAACTAGGCTGGTCTATATTAGGCAGGTCTGTAGTGCTAACTTGTTTTTAATTAACCTATAATTAATAGTTATTTTAATTGAACATCGTCATTAATATAAAATAGAACATATAAGCAACTCCATAAATAGCAAAATTTGTCATATATTAAAAAAAAAGAATGAAAAAAAACAATTCCTAAATTTGCAAACAAGAAATTTCGTATTCGGTTTTAACCCCCCCCTCCCCCAAAAAAATCTGATAGGCTTAGTATGGTAAAATTTCTCTCGGCTGCCGTAGGCCTACAGGGATTTTTGCGTGTCACGCTCGTAGGCTCCTTAAAAATACAACAAATTAGCGCTAATTGCTGCATAAGCAGCGCTAAGTAGCTTAGCTTTAGCGCCGCTGCCCAGGTTAGCATTCAAGCTTAATGAATAATGCAGAGTGCTGTTGTTGCTGCTGTTGTTACTGTTGTTGTTGTTGTTACTGTTGTTGCTGTTGTTGTTGCTGTTGTTGGTGCTGTTGTTGCTGCTGTTTTTGCTGCTGTTGTTGCTGCTGTTTTTGCTACTGTTGTTGCTGCTGTTGTTGCTGCTATTGTTGCTGCTGTTGTTGCTGCTGTTGTTGTTACTGTTGATGATGCTGCTGTTGTTACTGTTGTTGTAACTGTTGTTGTTACTGCTGTTGTTGCTGCTGTTGTTGCTGCTGTTGTTGCTGCTGTTGTTGCTGCTGTTGTTGCTGCTGTTGTTGCTGCTGTTGTTGCTGCTGTTGTTGNTAGAGGGTAGTGTTAGAGGGTAGTGTTAGAGGGTAGTGTTAGAGGGTAGTGTTAGAGGGTAGTGTTAGAGGGTAGTGTTAGAGGGTAGTGTTAGAGGGTAGTGTTAGAGGGTAGTGTTAGAGGGTAGTGTTAGAGGGTAGTGTTAGAGGGTAGTGTTAGAGGGTAGTGTTAGAGGGTAGTGTTAGAGGGTAGTGTTAGAGGGTAGTGTTAGAGGGTAGTGTTAGAGGGTAGTGTTAGAGGGTAGTGTTAGAGGGTAGTGTTAGAGGGTAGTGTTAGAGGGTAGTGTTAGAGGGTAGTGTTAGAGGGTAGTGTTAGAGGGTAGTGTTAGAGGGTAGTGTTAGAGGGTAGTGTTAGAGGGTAGTGTTAGAGGGTAGTGTTAGAGGGTAGTGTTAGAGGGTAGTGTTAGAGGGTAGTGTTAGAGGGTAGTGTTAGAGGGTAGTGTTAGAGGGTAGTGTTAGAGGGTAGTGTTAGAGGGTAGTGTTAGAGGGTAGTGTTAGAGGGTAGTGTTAGAGGGTAGTGTTAGAGGGTAGTGTTAGAGGGTAGTGTTAGAGGGTAGTGTTAGAGGGTAGTGTTAGAGGGTAGTGTTAGAGGGTAGTGTTAGAGGGTAGTGTTAGAGGGTAGTGTTAGAGGGTAGTGTTAGAGGGTAGTGTTAGAGGGTAGTGTTAGAGGGTAGTGTTAGAGGGTAGTGTTAGAGGGTAGTGTTAGAGGGTAGTGTTAGAGGGTAGTGTTAGAGGGTAGTGTTAGAGGGTAGTGTTAGAGGGTAGTGTTAGAGGGTAGTGTTAGAGGGTAGTGTTAGAGGGTAGTGTTAGAGGGTAGTGTTAGAGGGTAGTGTTAGAGGGTAGTGTTAGAGGGTAGTGTTAGAGGGTAGTGTTAGAGGGTAGTGTTAGAGGGTAGTGTTAGAGGGTAGTGTTAGAGGGTAGTGTTAGAGGGTAGTGTTAGAGGGTAGTGTTAGAGGGTAGTGTTAGAGGGTAGTGTTAGAGGGTAGTGTTAGAGGGTAGTGTTAGAGGGTAGTGTTAGAGGGTAGTGTTAGAGGGTAGAGTAAGAGGGTAGTGTTAGAGGGTAGTGTTAGAGGGTAGTGTTAGAGGATAGTGTTAGAGGGTAGAGTAAGAGGTTAGTTTTAGAGGGTAGAGTAAGAGGGTAATGTTAGAGAGTAGTGTTAGAGGGTAGAGTAAAAGGGTAGTGTTAGAGGGTAGTGTGAGAGGGTAGTGCTAGAGAATAGTGTTTGAGGGTAGTGCTAGAGAGTAGTGTTTGAGGGTAGTGCTAGAGAGTAGTGCTAGAGAGTAGTGTTTGAGGGTAGTGCTAGAGAGTAGTGCTAGAGAGTAGTGCTAGAGAGTAGTGTTTGAGGGTAGTGCTAGAGAGTAGTGCTAGAGAGTAGTGTTTGAGGGTAGTGCTAGAGAGTAGTGTTAGAGAGTAGTGTTAGATAGTAGTGTTAGAGAGTAGTGTTGGAGAGTAGTGTTCGAGAGTAGTGTTCGAGAGTAGTGCTAGAGGGTAGTTTTAGAGGTTATACTTAAAGGGTAGCGTTGAAGTGTAGCTGTATGCAGCATAAGAGGGTAAATGGTGCTAAAAGTTAGAGGTTAACGGTGTGCAGCGTTAGAGCATGAAGCGTTAAATGACGATTTAAGCAACATCTTGACGAAAATACGAAGCAAAATATGCGTGTAATTCCATTATTAAATGAAATTTTTTCAATAAGTCTGTTAATTTCATGGTATTTGGCCGAATTGACCAGCGCGCAATTACATGCTACGGGAAAAATTATTAAGAAAAAATGCAATATTCGCAGGAATTTATGTCATGTAATTTCATGAATCACTATAAAAGGAACTAAGGTGCCGGGAATGAAAATTTTTGTGATTTTAAGAGCTGAAAATTTAAAGAATTTAAGGTGCCGTGTATTAAATCACCGGGAATTTAGGAACTGGGAATGAAGGCTGTGTTAATTCAGGAACTGGGAATCAAGGCTGTGTTAATTCAGACAACTTGGAATGAAGGCTGTGTTAATTCAGGAACTGGAAATTAAGGCTGCTACTAATTCAGGAACTGAGAATGCAGGCTGTGTTAATTCAGGAACTGGGAATGAAGGCTGTGTTAATACAGGAACTAGGAATGAAGGCTGTGTTAATTCAGGCACTGGCAAAGAAAGCTGTTTTAATTCAGTAATTGGGAAAGAAGGCTGTGTTAATTCAGTAACTGTGAATAAAGGCAGTGTTAATTTAGGAACTGAAAATAAGTGCGCTGGTAATTCGAGAGCTGGGAATTAAGGCGTTAGGAATGAAGGAATTTGTGTTGTTTGTAGTGCGCCAGGAATCGGAAGACGAGCTGGGCGACTTGGAATGGCCTGGAACGGCTGGTAATGGAGTCCAGGACGTAGGTTCTTGGAGGAGCGGTTCTTGGTGGAAGTGCGGTTCTTGGAGGAGGTGTGGTTCTTGGAGGAGGTGCGGTTCTTAGAGGAGGTGTGGTTCTTGGAGGAGGGTTCTGATTCAAGTTATTTACCGAGTATAATATGGGCAGAATTATTTATTCATGAAAATATTTTTCTTGCAGTTTATTAATTAACAAATCAATTTTCAAAATGCACTTCTACTGGTGAATAACTATCAAAATTATTGTATTCATTCAGGGTGAAAATTATTCATTTAAAATATTATACTATGTAAAATATATTAATCATTAAAAATACTGGTAACACTTTTAGAACATTTTTGTATACTTTTCTAAACAGGAAAACTTCCGATTGTATATGATAAATAGTTTAATAGTATACACTTTACTAACTTGGTTATGGAAGATAAAACCGCTTAAATGAATAATTTAAATCTTGATTATTTCAATTTATTTTTCGATAAAAACATACAGCTTCAAAATTCATTATAAACAAGATTTCTCTTTAAAGTTCCCACTTTTTCGAATTTTGTCAAAGACCAAACGGCTGTTCGCAATTTGATCTCCTTTTATTCATGAAATAGATATCAGACGCGCAATTTATGACAAAAATAAGTTAAACTTATACAGGTTTGTTATGTAAATCACAAAACTTCAAGTTCAAACTTTACAAGCTAATTTATATCTAAGCGCATTATGTTAAATAATTCTACATTTGTATATTTAATTATCAGAACTAAGCCATCGTGAACGCGATCAAACATCTTCAAGGAGCTGCGCGTTCACGAAATATTTCTATAATTTTGTCTCCTTTTAATCTTCAGGTTCACTTCATTTTAAATTTCAAATAAAAATCAATTAATTATTTTTATTTAGCCTATCAAGAAGTATATTCGTTAATATAAACATCGTAAATAAATTAAATTGCCGCTGTTATATTCGCAAAAATTGCGGGTAATAAAGCAGAGTTGAGCGGAGATCTCCATCTTGAGATGGTCTCAATGAGCTGTCGTATGAATGAACGTCGTAGTACTACGCGTAGTAGAGTAAGAGGGGGGTGGGGGTGTGTGTAAGGGGCAGGGGTGGGGGTAATGCGATCAATGAGCTGCATTATGCGAGCCGAGGGATCTTGAGGCGTAACCTTGATACGCGCGCCCATCCTTAGAGGGGATCTTGAGGCGGTAAATGAGGGATCTTGAGAGGGGAGATGAGGGGATCTTGAGAGGAGAGATGAGGGGATATGAGGGGATCTTGAGAGGGGAGATGTGGACGGCAGAAAGGGAATGTGTGAAGGTTTTTATAGGGATGTTGAGGATTTAAATGATGGCAATGAAAGAGATCGCATTTAATATAAAAATAGAAGGGAACTTAGATACAGTATATACAGGGTGAACCAGAATTAACTGACTCTTTTAATTTGTTAATAAATAAAAAACTAAGAACGTTATGAAGTTGGAACTTGTTTTATTCAAAAGAAGAACATTTTTATGGTAATATTGTAACTTGGTTAAAATATTGTATCCTATTACAATATTTTATTATTGTATTAGTTAAAATATTTATTATGTATTAATAATATGTATTAGTTAAAATATTGTTTGCAATATTGTATCCCAGTTAGTTATTGTATCCTAAAAATTAGTATACAATATTACCATAAAAATGTTTTCCTTTTAAATAAAACAAGTTTCAACTTCATAACGTTCTTAGTTTTTTATTCATTAACAAATTAAAAGGGTTACTTAATTCTGGTTCACCCTGTAGAGGGAAATTTTAAATGTCAGACAGAACGATGACAGTGTAAGATTGTATTTAAATTCAAATTAGAAAATTAGAAATTTTACAATTTAGTAAAATTACAAAATTACAAGCATAGAGTAAAAAGCAAATAATTTTAATTGCAATTTAAAATGTTATAGAAGGTCACTCTTATTATATAAGACTAACGGTACCGTATCTTATTTTTGACCTTTTTTATTTAATATATTTGTTCATTTGAATGATTCTTATTTTAATTTCGTTAAATATTAATAATAGACGAACTCATATAGCAAAAAACTAAATTTAAATTTGAATAAAATAAAGAGGAGAATTTATAAATAAATTATTTTTGTTCAGTCCTGTCTCAGCAAAAAAGTCCGTGAAAAAATAATTTGAGAATTGTTAGATTAATAACATAATAACTTATATTTAAATATTCTGATACTATCTACTTATTCTTCCAAGCCTAAAGTTATAAATTTTGAGTTAGATTTACATACACTAAAAATTGGAGTAATTACATACACATTTTCTTTGGATAATTTTCTACATTAGATGTATATATGTAGTCCTAGAATTAAAATTTTAATATAAGTTAACGTTAACCTAGTAAAATTTTCACGACATTATTTGGACAGATCATATTCGCATAAAAAGAAACACTATATTTCAGTTATTTATTAAAATATATCTACTCCCAACAATTATACATAGAGTTAAGTTAATTTCTATTCATAAAAACCATCACCACAGCAAACAGTAATTCACCTTTTAATATCGTCGAAATTAGGCACATCTTTTCCACTATTGTCTTGACGGTTTATTTTTTATATAATTTTATTATTATATAAAAATTTTATTATTATATAAATTTTATATAATAATATATAATATAATTTATATAATATATTTTTATATAATAAATTTTATTATTATATAAATTTTATTTTATAAAATTTTATTTTANGAAGTAAGCCACAGCTGGACGAAGTAAGCCACAGCTGGACGGAGTAAGCCACAGCTGGACGAAGTAAGTCACAGCTGGACGAAGTAAGCCACAGCTGGACGAAGTAAGCCACAGCTGGACGAAGTAAGCCACAGCTTGACGAAGTAGCCATAGCTGGACGAAGTATGCCACAGCTGGACGAAAATACTAAGTGAAATTTTAGTGTAATTCAATATTTAAATTAAATGTATTAAATTGGTATATTAATTTCATGGTATTTGGCCGAAATGACCAGCGCGCAATTGCGTGCTACGGGCGTAATTTTTTAGAAAAAATTCATTATTTTCATTGAATGAATTACTTTAAGGTATTTCATTCATGTCATTGAATGAATTATTGTAGTGGGAACTTAGGTGCCGGGAATAAAAAGTTTGGTGTTTAAGGGCTGAGAATTTAAGCTGCTGGGAATTAAATCGCTGTGAATTTAGGAACTGGGAATGAAGAAGTGTGCTAATTCAGGAACTGGGAATAAAGGCGCTGGTAATTCAGGAGCTGGGAATAAAGGCGCTGGTAATGCAGGAACTGGGAATGAAGGCTTTCTTAATTTGAATAAATGAATGAATGAATTCTGTAATTAATTCTGCTTTACATTCAGGAACTGTGAATGAAGGCTGGGTTACTTCAAGAAATAGGAATGAAGGTGCTGGGATTGGAGGAATTGTGAATGAAGGCTGCGTTAATTCAGGAACAGGGAATAAGTGCGCTGGTAATTCAGGAACTGGGAATGAAGGCTGTGTTAATTCAGGAACTGGGAATGAAGGCTGTGTTAATACAGGAACTGGGAATAAAGGCGCTGGTAATTCAGGAACTGGGAATGAAGGCTGTGTTAATTCAGAAACTGGGAATGAAGGCTGTGTTAATTCAGGAACTGGGAATGAAGGCTGTGTTAATAACTGGGAATAAAGGCGCTGGTAATTCAGGAACTGGGAATGAAGGCTGTGTTAATTCAGAAACTGGGAATAAAGGCTGTGTTAATTCAGGAACTGTGAATAAATGCGCTGGTAATTCGAGAACTGGGAATTAAGGCGTTAGGAATCAAGGAATTTGTGTTGTTTGTAGTGCGCCAGGAATCGGAAGACGAGCTGGGCGACTTGGAATGGCCTGGAACGGCTGGTAATGGAGTCCAGGACGTCGGGAATTCCATTCATTAAGAGGATTCCCGTGGGAACCGCGCCAGCAGCTGTCCATCTGGAACCGTTCCAGACGCATGCGGTTCTTGGGAGGTGCGGTTCTTGGTGGAGATGTGGTTCTTGGAGGAGCGGTTCTTGGAGGAGGTGTGGTTCTTGGAGGAGGTGCGGTTCTTGGAGGAGGTGCGGTTCTTGGAGGAGGTGCGGTTCTTGGAGGAGGTGTGGTTCTTGGAGGAGGTGCGGTTCTTGGAGGAGGTG
>NW_025937018.1:39646-42856 GCF_000764305.2 Hyalella azteca
GTGTGTAAGGGGCAGGGGTGGGGGTAATGCGATCAATGAGCTGCATTATGCGAGCCGAGGGATCTTGAGGCGTAACCTTGATACGCGCGCCCATCCTTAGAGGGGATCTTGAGGCGGTAAATGAGGGATCTTGAGAGGGGAGATGAGGGGATCTTGAGAGGGGATATGAAAGGATCTTGGGAGGGTAGATGTGGACGGCAGTAAGGGAATTTATGAGGGTTGTTATAGGAATGTAGAATATTTGAATATTGGTAATGAAAGCGATTGTATTTAATATAAAGATGGAAGGAAATTTGGATATAGAGGGTTTAAGATGTCAGATACAACGATGGCAGTGTATGGGCTTATTTAAATTCAAACTAGAAAATTATAAATTTTACAATTTGGTACAATTTAAAAATTAAATTTTTTATAAAAATTAAAAGCGTGTAGTAAAAAGCAACTAATTTTTATTTCAATTTTAAATGTTATAGAAAATGTCTCCTTTTATATGAGACTTAACGGTAACGTATCTTGTTTTTTAAATTATTTTTACTTAATATATTTAGTTAATTTGAATGTTGCTGATTTTAATATTATTATATATTAATAATATATGAACATATATAGCAAAAACTAAATTAAAATTTGAATATAATAAATAGGAGTATTCAAAAAGAAGTAATCTTCGTTGAGTCTCGGAGGAGCAAAAAATTCATGTGACAAACAAAGTTAAAACTTGAGAATTGTTTGACTAATAATATAAATACTTATATTTAAATATTCTGATACTATCTACTTATTCTACCTAACCTTTATAAATTTTGAGTTAGATATACATGCACTAAAAGTTAGTGTAATTACACACACACTTTCGTTGGATAATTTTTTACATTAGATGTATTCATGTAGTCCTAGAATCAAAATTTGAATGTAAGGTAACGTAACGTTAACCTAACAAAATTTTTACAACATTATTTTGACAGATCATATCCGCATAAAAAGAAACATTATATTTCAGTTATTTATTTAAGTAAATCTACTCCAACAATTATACATAGAGTTAATTTAAGTTTTATTCACACAAACCATCACCACAGCAGACAGTAATTCACCGATTAATATCGTCGAAATTAGGCTCATCTTTTCCACTATTGTCCTAGATACTATTATAATTGACACAACGGTTTATTTTTTTCATAATTATAAATCAAATGATTGAGCCAATATCATCAAATAAATTTCAAATCTTATTTTCTTTGTATATTTAAATGCTTCTTCTGAAGTCAGTAGATGTGAGCCGATCTCTTGTGTTGCCAAAATTATAATTCAAAATCGATGATCAAGCCATTCGAAAGGCTCAACGTCTGTTCAGTTCAGTTCGTAAATCTATGCCATTTGGAAAAAAATTGTCTAAATCTAAAATTTGTATTGTAAAATCATTAAATTTTTACATATACTGTCTCCACCTTTGAGAATATCGAAAAAAAACGAACATTTTGGAGTTTCTATTTTTTAATCTTATTTTGAAATTCCAAGATTCGCGCATTTTAAATGCCCAAAGCAATGTTTGTGCGTTCATTTGTTCATTTGTTCGTTCACGACAGCCGTGAAAAAACAGTAAAACCTTTACCTTCAATGATCAATAATTTCAGTTTATTGTCTTTCCTGAAATCTTAGAATTTTCATCTTTAAAATATATCTCATTCTATGATTTTCGAGCAATCTACCAGAAATATACCATTAGATACGTAAAAAAAATTTCTACAACCCATCCGATCTTTTTTTTATTTCGTTATACTTTGAATTATATATTGAAAAAAGGGGGGAGGCGAAAATTGAAAAATTTCGGAAAATCCAATTTCTCACCCGAACAAATTAGAAATTTGGAAAAATTATCGGATGATTTCTAAATATGGTCTTTACTAATCGAATGATATATCTCTCGATGTTGTAGCACGTTCATTGAATGAGGAAGTTTTACAGTACCCCCTTTTTTCGCCGTTTTCCATTAATTTCACGTTTTCTTTTATTTTTTTTCGAAAAGTTACATGAACAAAAAGCTCAAAAGGCCTTAGATTCTTGTTTTACATACGTGTGGCAAGTTTCAAAACGAACCGTCTTTAAATAAAATTTTTTTTCACCGAAACTGTGACCTTAAACTTAAATCATCGTTTCAAAATCCGGAGATTTGATTGAAAATTCCGTTGAACACGAAATTCTCTCTCTAAAATCCGTGGATTATTCGATGAAAGATGAGATTTTCCCTCTAAAATCGATAGATTTTTCAAAACACGATTATCAAAATATTTTTGATTTCTGAGACCCGATATAAAATAATTGAAAAATCCCTCATAGCTTCTGTCCATTTACTCGATATTGCATCAATGAGAAACTTTAACTTTAGTTAAACAGAATAAATAATATTCATTCAACAAAATATTCTTTAAACAAAATATTCGTTCTAATATAAAATAATTAAATTTCCCATCGTTTTAAAAGGCCGCATATAGCTAATTTTAGTATTAAAATGAAGGGTCTCATGTCGAAATGATTGAATTTTTCATTGGTTTTAAAGAGTTCATTGAACGAATTGCGACATTAAAATAAATAATTAAATATCCGAAGAGTTGGGACGAGATTTCTAATACGGTGGCTTTGGCCGTAAGCATAATTACGGCCATGGTCACTTCTACGTAAAGCTGTAATGGCCGCCTTGTTAGCAAGGAAATTACAGGAAATATTGCTGTATATTCATTTCCGTATCTGCAGCCGTAACACCATTACCCTCGTAACAACATTACGGCCAGTGCAGCTGTAACACCGTTACCCCCGTAACACCATTAGGGCCAGTGCAGCTGTAACACCAACCGTAACGCCATTACCCCCGTAACCCCATTACGGCCAGTGCAGCTATAACACCATTACCCCCGTAACACCATTACGGCCAGTGCAGCCGTAATCCCATTACCCCCGTAACACCATTACGCCCAGTGCAACCGTAACGCCATTACCCCTGTAACCCCATTACGGCCAGTGCAGCTATAACACCATTACCCCCGTAACACCATTACGGCCAGTGCAGCCGTAATCCCATTACCCTCGTAACACCATTACGCCCAGTGCAACCGTAACGCCATTACCCCTGTAACCCCATTACGGCCAGTGCAGCTATAACACCATTACCCCCGTAACACCATTACGGCCAGTGCAGCCGTAATCCCATTACCC
>NW_025937018.1:44123-46932 GCF_000764305.2 Hyalella azteca
GTGGTGTAGCAGGTGGTGTAGCAGGTGGTGTAGCAGGTGGTGTAGCAGGTGGTGTAGCAGGTGGTGTAGCAGGTGGTGTAGCAGGTGGTGTAGCAGGAGGTGTAGCAGGTGGTGTAGCAGGTGGTGTAGCTGGTGGTGTAGCAGGTGGTGTAGCTGGTGGATGTACTTGGTGTTGAATGGCGTATGTTGAGGGATCTTTGCCGCAGAATTTGATGCCGGCGTTTATCGCTTCCACAGTTTCTGTCAAGAATTTATCACAAAACAATTGATACACAATGACGTGTGTTAATAACGAATTAGGGAAATTCATAAAATAATAAAATATTTAGATGATCAGAAAAAAATTTCCATGCCATACGAAATCAGATGTATGTAAACTAAAATATATATGTACGGAAAAGCTATATTATATTATTATGATATTATAAATAGCACGGCAATATACCTTTTTATTCGCTCTGGCCAATCACCATTTATAAGACGGTGTATAAATATATCTAATTACAGTATGAATATCTAAATTAATATAAGAACGTCTCACTATTTGTAAGACGATGTATGTAAGTTAATATAAGACGCCTGACTATTTATAAGACAATGTATGTAAGTTAATATAAGAACGTCTCACTATTTGTAAGACGATGTATGTAAGTTAATATAAGACGCCTCACTATTTATAAGACAATGTATGTAAGTTAATATAAGAACGTTTCACTATTTTCTCCTGTACGACAGTGTAAGTTAACATAAGAACGTCTCACTATTTTTCACCAGCACGACAGTGTAAGTTAATGGTTGCACTGGCCAATCAGAAGGCGCCCCGCCAAAACATGGGCAAACAAAGGCAGCTCTGATTAGCCCATTAGAGGGGGGCCCTGGAGGCCTCCACGTGATCTGCCTCCTGAAACGGTCCTAAAAAATCCCTGGTCTTGCCAAATGATCCTCACCAAATGATCTATGAGATCTTCCTTGGTGTACGCATCCCCCCTCCCCCTATATCTTGTGGACCTTGACGCTGCGTCTTATTGAAACGTTACACTCAGAGAAATGAGGGAGACTTTATTGTGCAAATAGCGATGAACTCTGATTGTCTTTTGGGTTAGAAGGTGGATCACTATTTCGCATATGTGAGCAATTAATTTTTCTCAGTGTGCTGTGTGTACTGTATCTCTCGTACGTCATGATGCCTTCACGTGAATTGTGAACCAGTGATTCATGATACCAGCCTCATCTACTCACCCCTGATCTACCCACCCCTTATCTACTCATTCCTGATCTACTCACCCCAAATCTACTCATCTACTCACCCCTACCTCGCCCTCAGGGGAAGTCTCATAATTCGTAACGCTTTATTATGTCTAATTTAGTCACCGAGAGCCGCTGTTGAGTCTGCATAGGAATTGCTGCTTTAGTGGCCATTGTGAGGATTGTTGGGATTGTTGGAATTGTTGCGATTGCCAGGACTGTGAGGATTGTTGGGATTGTTGCAACTGCCAGGACTGTGAGGACTGTTGGGATTGATGCGATTGCCAGGACTGTGAGGACTGTTGGGATTGATGCGATTGCCAGGACTGTGAAGATTGTTGGGATTGTTGCGATTGCCAGGACTGTGAGGATTGTTGGGATTATTGCGATTGCCAGGACTGTGAAGATTGTTGGGATTGTTGCGATTGCCAGGAATAGAGCAGTTATATGGCAGTTCTAGAGCTGTTATATGGCAGCTATATGGCAGTTCTAGAGCAGTTATAAAGCAGTTATACGACAGTTATAAGTCAGTTCTAGAGCAGTTTATGGCAGTTAATGTAACAGTTACTGCAGCAGTCACGTAAACTGCAACAGTAATTCAAGCAACCTCAACAGCTGTAGCCTCAACTGTAGCAGTAGTTGTATTATATAACTGCAGTGGCAGCAGCTGCAGCAATTGTCGCAGCAGTTGCAACAGACGCAAATGCATCAGCTGCAGCAGCTGCAGCATCTGCAGCAGCTGCAGCAGCTGCAGCATCTGCAGCAGCTGCAGCAGCTGCAGCATCTAGGCCTAAGGCCCTGGTCATCTCGCCTAATGAAGAAATTTGAATACAATTAAAGATGCACAGCTCGATATACCCGCGGTCGTATCTTAGACCCAGACTAAACTAGACCGTAAATGTTGTGCGTAAGTTCTACGACATCGTATGTTCAGACTTGCATCTCGAATATAAATGTTCAAGGGAAAGTTCATTAAGAACAACGTAGAACATTCACGACTCGAGATGAACGTGAACGTCAATTTGCGCTGGAGGCGGCCGGCTTTGCGGAACTAAATTTCGCGTCCGCGGTGGTCATTTTGAGGCAAAATTCAAAGGAAGGCAGTTTTTGTCTATAAATACTGAATATTTTGTATTTTTAACACGTGCATTAAATCGGCGATAGTTGAATTATTATAAAACAATATAGTTTATTGGATTAAAAGGCCTTGTTATGCTTAATTTTAAATATTATCAGGAAATAGTCCAAGATGACCAGCATTATACGACGAGGTTCCTTGCTCCGCGTTCACGCACCGACAATTTCACTTGTTTTCTCGTGAAAAACATCAACAAATCTAACGATTTCCACATATAAAACCTCATAAACTTTAAGTACATCTTCATTTTATCTTAGAATAGTTCAGGATTACATGGGGAATGGTCCCCAGGGCGGGGAATTTGGGGATTAATGGGGATTAAAGTTTCGTGTCTGCGGCGCGTCGCTTAATATCGCTCAAAGGAAACTGGACGGAGAAACGGCGGTGCAAATTGAGGCGCTTAATGAAAAGAAGAGGGGGGGAGGG
>NW_025937018.1:46953-55213 GCF_000764305.2 Hyalella azteca
GAGTATTGGGACTGGGTATTGGGACTGAGTATTGGGACTGAGTATTGGGACTGAGTATTGGGACTGAGTATTGGGACTGAGTATTGGGACCTGTCTCTTATACACATCTAGATGTGTATAAGAGACAGGTGTGAGGGGAGTGTGGGGGGAGTGTGGGGAGAGTGTGAGGGGAGTGTGAGGGGAGTGTGAAGGGAGTGCGAGTGTCACAATCATTTTCTTGACCACAATCAATTTCTACCATCATCTAACATTATTTCTATGGCCCCAATCATTCCCATTCCCATTGCCATTCCAAGTTTCATTCCCATTCCAAGTATCATTCCCATTCCCATTCCCAGTATCATTTCCATTCCCATTCCAAGCATCATCCCCATTCCCATTCCAATTATCATTCCCATTCCAAATATCATTCCCATTACCATTCCAAGCATCATTCCCATTCCAAGTATCATTCCCATTCACACTCCAAGCATCGTTCCCATTCCAAGCATCATTCCCATTTACATTCCAAGCATCATTCCCATTCCAAGCATCATTCCCATTCACATTCCAAGCATTATTCCCATTCCCATTCCAGGTATCATTCCCATTCCCAGTATCATTCCATTACCATTCCAAGCATCATTCCCATTTCAAGTATCGTTCCCATTCCCACTCTAAGTATCATTCCCATTCCCACATTCCAAGTATCATTCCCACTCCAATTATCATTTCCATTCCCATTCCAAGTATCATTCCCATTCCCATTCCAAGCATCATTCCCATTCCCACATTCCAGGCTGTATCAGAAAGTGAAGGAAATCTCACGCAGAAATATTGCCAATTCTTTCTTCTATCAAAGCCATCGCAAGGCGCGTCTCGAGGTGCCATTCCCGATTCCCAATCTTATTCCCAGTCTCTCTTACCGGGAATTTATTGCCTATTCCTACCCTCCCTTTCCCCCTCCCCCTATTTTCCCAACCCCCTCCCCCCACGCAATCTGCATCTGATTTTCCTTCGCTTTACCCCAAATACGAACAAATAAAAATAAATGAAAAATAACAAAAATATAATAAAAAACACAGAATTTTTCGTAAACTAAATAAATAATGATAAATGTTATTTTTTGTGTACTTCTTAATTAATTACAATGCATTAATCACTTTGTTCTAATTATTTGTATTAAATTATTTTTATTGCGTTTTTATTCAAACAATGTTAAGCGAAAAGAAAACAATAAAAAAAAGAAGCAGAATGTCTATAGACAACAGCCGCAGTCAACAGATGAGTGATAACAACAGCTGCAAATAACAGGCGAATGATAACAACAGCTGTAGACAACAGGCGAGTGATACCAACAGCTGCGGATAACAGGCGAGTGATAACAACAGCTGCAAACAACAGACGAGAGATAACAACAACTGCAGATAGCAGGCGAGTGATAGTAACAGCTACAAACAACAGGCGAGTGATAACAACAGCAGCAGACAACAGACGAATGATAACAGGCGCGTGATAACAACAGACGCATGATAACAACAGACAAGAGATAACAACAGACGCATGATAACAACAGACGCATTATAACAACAGACGCATGATAACAACAGACAAGAGATAACAACAGACAAGAGATAACAACAGACGCATGATAATAACAGACAAGAGATAACAGACGCGTGATAACAACAGATAAGAGATAACAACAAACACATGATAACAACAGACGCATGATAACAACATACGCGTGATAACAGCAGACGCGTGATAACAACAGACGCAAGATAACAACAGCAGAACTGCTAAGTTCAGGCATAAGTTCGTGGAGTTGAGCGGTGTTCTAATTGGTCAATTTGCGGTGAAGTCGCCCTCGTCCAGCAGCCAATCAGGAGCCAGTATTGGCAGCACATGTATATATAGACCTATTATGCGCCTTGGGCCTTAATTGGTCTAAGTCTGCTCCTTAATGGATATACTGGTCCTTGGTTTTAGTCATCACATCACTTTCACCATCACATCACCATCACATCACCATCACATCACCATCACATCACCATAATTGCTGGCTCATCATTCAGCGCTGAATCATGAATGAGGCCGCTGTGTTGACAGTCATTCATCAGTCATTATTCATTAGAAGCTCGGAAATTCGCTGTAAAATTCCCCTAATAATTTTTCCCCTCAAGGTATCAACACTGAGGGGAAATTCTCGCCAAATTTCATCCCGCTAATATAGGCTTAAAATTTAGCCATTATATTAGACTGTTTTTAATTATAATTACCTATACAAATGTTTCAGTCTTTGGTTTTATCGAAAAGAAAATCAGTATCTAGTTTTCCGATAATAAAAATTTTCGTCAATTAAGTAACTCATTTTTAAATTCGAATTAGCAGTGAAAAACTTTCCAATTTTATTCATTAGGGAGACAGATTCGAAAAAATTAATAATCACTAGATATTCATTTACGTATTAATATTCCAGATAATAACTGAAACATGGTTCCCATTTCCGTAGAGTTAATGATGGGACTGAGTATTGGGACTGAGTATTGGGACTGAGTATTGGGACTTAGAATTGGGACTGAGTATTGGGACTGTGTATTGGGACTGAGAATTGGGACTGAGTATTGGGACTGAATATTGGGACTGAGTTTGGCGACTGAGTATTGGGACTGAGTATTGGGACTGATTATTGGGACTGAATATTGGGACTGAGTATTGGGACTGAGTATTGGGACTGAGTATTGGGACTGAGTATTGGGACTGAGTATTTGGATTGAGTATTGAGACGGCATTTAGGATAGGATTTTGGGGTCGGGATTCTGGCCTAAGGGTTTGAACATCGGAATTAAATGTATAAAGTTGAGTATTTAATACCGAAAAGTAATACCAGAAGCAATGTTACTGTCATTTAATATTAATAAATACTATTCAGATTCAATTATTAAATCTATCATATCTTAAGATATTCAACGCATTCATTTCATCTTAAATAAAAAAACTACAAGAATATCACATTTAAAAAACCTTTTGCTCCAAAAATATTTAAAAGTAACTGTAATACGAGGGGAAATATAGCGTTCATATCGCGAAGGCTTCCCTCTTTTCTGGACTCTTCATGTGGACTTTTTAGGGGGACTTTTTTATTTGGCTGTCCGGCGTGGGGCAATGGGCCGACAATCAGGCCTAAAATCACGGCCACTTCCCCATTTCAATTTGCCGCAAACGCATTCAAGAAGGCCTACGAAATCAGAGGCCTGGTCTGCTAAAGGAGTGCGTGCGTTCACGCAGTGACGAGAAAACTGCACGGAAATTTAGCGACTTTTTCACGCGAGAAAAAAATTAGCTATGAATGGAAATTTCTTCGAAAATTTAACGAGTTCTTTAATGTGAATAAAAAATTATTCTACATGCAACACAGATATCTAAGGACTTTTTTCAGGAGAGAAAAAAAATTAGCTGTAAACGGATATTATCTACCGACTTTTTCACGGTGGAAAAAATTAGCTACGAATGGAAATTTCTTTAAAATTTTAATGAGTTTATAAATAAAAAGAAAAAATATCCTACCGGTAAATGAAGTTTAAAAAAACATTTAATAAACGTAATTTCGACGTTAGATTCCATGTGTGATGATTAAGCAACACTTAAATCAGTAAAAAAATGTTCAAAATTTGTGACAAGAAAAATCTATGGAAAATTGACGTGATTTTTACACGAGAGGAAATAATATTCAAGCAACAGGAAAATCTACACAGGATCTACACAATTTTCAAAAAAACTGAAAAATTAATGTTGTCGTCACGAGGAACGCTACGGAAAATTTACATAAAATTTCGAGAGAAATAGACAATTTCTCAGAACCACAGGCAAATCTACGTTCTTATGATAAAAAATCTACGTTCTTATGATAAATATATTTTATTTGTTGAAGTTCAAGTTATGAGACAAAATTCAAGAGAGTAGGAATGAAAGAATTTTAAGTGACAAAAAATGGTAAAAAGTTTATCATAAAAAAAATAAATGAGAAGTGAATACTTTTTTCATCTTTATGGGGCGTGAAAATAATTAAATTTCGCAATTTATTCATTTTCGGTCAAATTGCTTTGGTTTCATAAAAATTCCCTGGGAATTTGACTTACTGAGGATAAATGAAACTCTTAAAACTCAATATTTTACGTGAAATTTTTAATTATAATAACAAAAATCAAAATTGTTAGCCTAAATAGTTTACATGAATTGCAATGAAATGATTACAAGCACCTTTTTACTTAACAGAAAAAATAATTATTATAATTTGAACAAAAACAACCAGACAAATTACATCAGCGATAACAAATCGAAATTAAGAAGTTGTCGTCTTATTTTATTTTTACCGATTTTCTCTTTTGGCCGAATCAAAACTTTAGCACAAAATGAGATAATCTTATTAGTAATAATCAACTTTAATAATATTAAACTAACTATATATTGATAAATTAGATCATCATTTAATAAAATAATAATTAATAATTTAATCATTTTATTTAATCATTTATTTAATCAGATAATCATTTAACAATCATTTATTCAATTAGATAATCATTTAACAATCATTTAATAAAATAATAAATAATAATAACACTTTAATACAATAAGATAAATGATATCATCTAACCTATAACGAAGGTTTTATTAATAATATTTTTTTCGAGTGAAGTTTGCAAAAGAAGCCGAATTTTTAAACAACGTGAACGCAGCGGTGACCACAAGAGATACGACCAGCTCAGCTCCTGTCTCTTATACACATCTAGATGTGTATAAGAGACAGCAGTTGCTGCTGTGACAACTGCTGCATGGCATGGCTGGAGCAGTTGCTGCTGTAACAACTGCTGCATGGCTGGAGCAGTTACTGTTGTGACAACTGCTGCATGGCTGGGGCAGTTGCTGCTGGGCAGGGCATTTACTGCTACTTACTGCATGTATAAAAATTATCTACTAAACATTCACTCAAATCGCACTCAAACATTCAACATTCAACAATGAAACACTCACTTACTCTAGTGAATATTCATCATTCATCTGCTGAGCATGCATTCAAAACTCCGGCATATTCGAATACACAAAATTTTGCAATAAATAATTGTGCGTTCATTTTATTTTGATTGTATCAACAAGCAAATTCAATCATCCAATAAACTGTTCATCAGCTGCAGCGAAGCGCGCAAAAGTTATGAACTAAATCAACAAATTAGCCAGAGGGAAATTTTTCAGTCATCCATAATAATTTTCTAACTCCTTGGATTTTTTCCATTAATAAATTAATAACTTGACACCTTTTAAAGTTTAAAATCATTTTTGGACTAGAATTAATCAATATTATATAATTGAATTGTTTTTTAGTAACCAAAAATTTCTACTGGTTACACTTCATCTAATTAGTAAGAAATTTAATAATGAAAAACATTAACCTGAAGTTCGTATATAATTTAATATCCTAAATTAATATAATTTTCTACATATATATATAATTTTAAGATAATTTCGACGCTATTTAGAAGCTAATTGATAAAATGCCTAAAATATTCAAACAAGGTGCGAAAATAACTCTCGTCATGCTTGAAGACTTACACCACGCGTTATTTTCGTTATTATGCAATGTAACGTTAATATCCATCAACGTCTTGGAACTAATTAAGGTGCATTGTTATTACGTTTATTTAGGATATTAAAGTGGACAGAACATCCATTAATTATAGCATTGTTTCAACCCCACATGCATTGTCTCAAGCCCATCGATCAAATTCCCCTTCCTTGTCATTAATTTAATGTGGTCTCCCCTCACATTTTCTTCAGTATAGAAAACGAGCTTTTTCCCCCGAGGTGCATTTTCTTTACCCTAGAAGGGTAAAGCCAGGTGCGTTTTAGCTCGCTAGTTACCCTTCATCAAGGGGTAATTAATATAGATTAATATAGATAAGAATGGTGCGGTTGGCAAGCCTGGATGCATTAGGTCAGGGCTGCCAACTAACACAGTGTCTCCCCTCCATTGCCTAAACAATGGACGCTTTAATCTTTTCGCCACCGGCGCAGTTAATTAATACTTACATAATAATTCTTATAATAAAAGGGTGAGGTCATGCAGCTTAATTAAAGCCGGCAATGCCGTGCAGTGCAGTGAATTCTTTCTAAAAACACTGAGCAGATTAACAGATGCATTTAGTGTCAAGATAAATTCAGAAAAATTAATGAATTAAGGCTTAAATTTGATGAAAGCGAATGAAAAAAATTAAAAATTATTTTATATAATGAATTTTATAGCCGATTTTTGGAATAATGGTTTCAGCAATTTTGCCATGCGATAATTGAAATATGAGCTACTAAAGTTAATTGGCTTTCAAGAAAAATGTTTGCTTCATCATATTAGATAAATTTGTAAAACAGATTCAGGTTATTTAATTTTTAATAATTAAATAATTATTAATTATATGATATATATTATAATCAAAAATAATTATTAAATCTCGCATTAAGCGCCAAAGAGACTGAATGGAGGTTTTTCTACTTTACTTTTCATGTTTCTCACTACTTCCTTAAACTAAAATAAAACAATATTAATATAAGAGGCTCGATATTTATTATAGACCTACAACATTTATTTATATCAATAGTTCAGTAATCATTTAAATAGGATGTACAGTAATTCATGTACCTATATTCATGTACAGTCATGTACCTATTGTTTTGCCTGCGAAGCTTTTTTGGCTTATGGGCATTCCCCTGGAAGCCTTGCTATTTTATTTCACGTCTCTTTTTATTTTTCATTGTAACGTGTGCTCCTGTGTGAATAAATAAATAAATCAAAATCAATAAATTATTAACGTAAAAGGTACAATTGTTCCTGTTTCATAACCTGCTGAAATATCTTGCTTTCCTGCAATGACTTTTTCAGAAATTTTCAACAATTTTTCCAAAAAATTTCCCCAGATATTCATAGAGATTTTAATTGATTTTTCTTTTAATCTTCAGAAATGACCCATGTATTTCCAGGAATTTTTTTCTGGAATTCTCCAGATATTTTCCTTAAAATTTTAGAGATTTTCTTGTATTTTGTGCTGCGCAACTGTGCTTTCTTGTGTTGATTTGTGCTGTGCATGCTGTGCAATTCAGAGATTACCAGCCTATCCCGGTAAACCTTGAAGCCAATTTCACGTTGAGATCCTGCTTGGGATTTTCTGACATAATTCTGGATACACCCTACCTAAGTTTGTTTTAATAGATCATCTCGGGTTTGCAATTTCATAACAATTTCTTGATATTAATAAATCAGATTCCTATTATTCCGAGGAATTGGAACAGAAGGCAGGACATATTTCCGAGCCCTCCTAGCCATTCACACTGTTCCCAGTCACTATTCACCTTCATTCGTATCCTACCTTTCTATCCTACCCTCATATCCTACCCTCATATCCTACCCTCATACCCAGCCCTTATTTCCTACCCTCGCATCCTACCCTCATATCCTACCCCCATATCCTACCCTCATACCCAGCCCTTATTTCCTACCCTCGCATCCTACCCGAACATCCTACCCTCATATACTACCCTCATATCCTACCCTCATACCCAGCCCTTATTTCCTACCCTCGCATCCTACCCGCACATCCTACCCTCATACCCAGCCCTTATTTCCTACCCTCGCATCCCACCCTCGCGCCCNCGACCTGCAGTGACCTGCGCCGACCTGCAGTGACCTGCGCCGACCTGCAGTGACCTGCGCCGACCTGCAGTGACCTGCGCCGACCTGCAGTGACCTGCGCCGACCTGCAGTGACCTGCGCCGACCTGCAGTGACCTGCGCCGACCTGCAGTGACCTGCGCCGACCTACAGTGACCTGCGCCGACCTGCAGTGACCTGCGCTGACCTGCAGTGACCTACACATACTAAAAGTTAACTGTAGAACTACACCCTAATAAATTGTAGAAAGGAAGAAAATCTTTGTGCATAACAATTGGGAGAAAATAACATTAGAAAAAATCCCGTACTCATATATCTTATTTCTTCATCAAATAATTTTCACATTTCTCCAGACGTAATATTCCGTATGAAACTTTTGCTTTTTCAATCAAAATGTCGATTTTTGCTGTTTTGAGTGTCAACGCAGCGGCTGGCAGCGGCAACAACAAACGCGGCCGCTTGCTTTATTTGCCTTCAATTTGCCCTTTGTGAGAAACCCAGGGTGAGGGTAGGGTGAGGGTAGGGTGAGGGTAGGGTGAGGGTAGGGTGAGGGTAGGGTGAGGGT
>NW_025937018.1:55922-100437 GCF_000764305.2 Hyalella azteca
TTAAATGTCATGTTCTTCAGGCTTTAAATGTCATGTTCTTCAGGCTTTAAATGTCATGTTCTTTAGGCTTTAAATGTCATGTTCTTCAGGCTTTAAATGTCATGTTCTTCAGGCTTTAAATGTCATGTTCTTCAGGCTTTAAATGTAATGTTCTTCAGGCTTTAAATGTCATGTTCTTCAGACTTTAAATGTCATGTTCTTCAGGCTTTAAATGTCATGTTCTTCAGGCTTTATATGTCATGTTCTTCAGGTTTTAAATGGCATGTTCTTCAAGCTTTATATGTCATGTTCTTCCGGCTTTAAATGTCATGTTCTTCAGGCTTTATATGTCATGATATACAGGCTTTAAATGTCATGTTCTTCAGGCTTTAAATGTCGTCATGTTCTTCAGGCTTTAAATGTCATGTTCTTCAGGCTTATGTTCTTCAGGCTTTAAATGTCATGTTCTACAGGCTTTAAATGTCATGTTCTTCAGGCTTTAAAAATGTGGTCATTTTCTTCAGGCCTTAGCGGGACGGTTATTAGGAAACGACATGTTTCAGAAATTATTATTGGGGTATTCCAGTTAGATTTTTTTCATGTTCAGTTGGTCAACTTGAATCAGATATCTGTTATTTGCATATTTTTCATGCGGAAAGTAGTTAATACGAATAACAAATAAAAATTAAAATTTTCACTTTTCTCCGTCAATGAAAAAGTAATAAAAAGTAATATAAAGTCTCCGGACAATGTTAATTTATTTATTGTATTATTTATCAAAACTTTGTCGAATAATTGTTGAAGTTCAAGTCAAGGTTAGAAATATGAAACTCATAAAGTTTGAACTATGTTAATCTCATAAAAGTGACTCGGATTTAAATGCGATAAAAACGAATAACTTTCAGTAAGGGATGAAAAATAATTAGAATTAAATAGCATTAAAGATAAAGAAAAATAATAATAGACAAAATCGTCATAAAAATATTTTATGACCATAGAGATGATTAACATTAATCTGTATTTATCAATAAAGATAAATAAAAATTAAGATACAATCATCATAAAAATTTTTTCATTACGAAACTTAAGAGTTTCTTTTTCGAATCTTTTTCTAATAAACTTTTTCGAAATTTTCCTCCCCTTTTGCGTCTGTTGCAATCGTTCCCTCTGCAATATCCCATTCATTGCCTCGTGTTCAAGTTCTATCCAATTTTGCCCAATTTGTGAACTCGGTGCAATTTTGCCTGTATCCTCAATCTATCCATGATGGATAAACCCATCGAGTTCCAGTTTTTCCTCGATTTTTAGTCCCGTATTTCTTTATTCCGTCATCAATCACACGGGATTCGCGCTCTTGTATCTCAAATGATTGTATGTAGATTTTTTTATCGCCAGCGCATGTGTCTGTTTCTCCACAAAAAAATTTTTATTCCAATCGGATTAAAATACGGCAACAACGAAAAAATGTAAACGCAAGTAGTGTACAAATAAACAAAAAATTCGGCTACAACGGCAACAACGAAAAAATGTATACGCAAGTAAGTGTACAATTAAACAAAAAAATGCATATGCTATCAAATTTTATAACACGCGCATCAAATTCTACCAAAAAATGCTCATAAGAAACAGGCTTAAAAAATTAAAAAGTAGTTTATATATAACAAATTCATCAAGTTTTAGAAAAAATTTAAGACATTGAAAAAATATTGACCAAATTTGCAGCCAGAATATTAATAACATCAGAAATTGATGTTATAGGGAAAGTCACGTTGAAAAGTGAAATGAAAAGACACATCGCAAAGCGAAAAATATGCAGACGCAAGGGAAATATTGAAATTGATCGTTACCGGCGCAGCGTATATTGAAAATAAATGAAGAAAAATGCCGAGCAAGTCTGCGAGGGCAAACGAGGGAAATGGTGAAAATCTGAAAACTGGTTGAAAATTCCATAGTTTTTCTTATTTATTTGCGGATTAAACTACGGGAAAAAGGAGAGCGAAAACTGGTTGTAAATTTCATAGTTTTTTCAACTTATTTTGAGATTATAGAAACCGAAAATGTGAACGCGAAAACACTAACAAATCACCTATAGATTTGTCCTTGAATGTTAAGCTTTTTTGATATATTATTTTGAAACTTAAATAACTTGAGGAGCAAACTTTATTCTAATTAAAATAGTTTGGTGGTTAGAATAACCTAATTAGAGTATTTGGCCACAAAATAGTTTTCCACAAATAAAGTTGCCGGTTAATTTCAATGATTCTGAAAAGCACTCGTTTGTTGGGATACCAAATTGAATTCAAATTTTGAATATCGTCGCAGAAAATATTCTATTTAAGCGCTGCTGCATTAAATGTTAATCAGCACAGGGGATGAAAAATATACGATTATTCAAGAAAATTCCTGTAAGATGAAAGATATTTCTTTTAATAACGATACAAGAAACTATTATTCCAAGATTTTTCAAAGAGAACCAAGTCATAAGTTACCTCCGGCGACTAAAAATATTATAGTACCCCATACTAAATGTAAATTAAAAAATATCATTCACAAAGCATCAATTATAAATACCCAATTCAAAAAATTTCAAACCATCCATACATATATAAAGCCACTGTAACCAAACTTTTCAACTTTAATCAACGCCTGTGAATATAATCAAAGAAAAATCATTACCCGATACATAATCAATCACTAGAAAATTACCTCGATTTAACTGAAAAAAAGACACACACAAAGCGCCATGCAGAACAGATGAACTGAAAAGCTTTAAATTAAATCGAGAAAATCAGATGCTGAAAGCTGCCTCTGATTTTGAATGGAGTGAAAGCGCCTATTGAACGCGACAGTTAATTGGCTAGCGCGTTACATTATTGCAGTTACTGCTAACGAGCTACTGGTGCAGTACAGCAGTTGCTGCTGTGACAACTGCTGCATGGCTGGAGCAGTTGCTGCTGTGACAACTGCTGCATGGCTGGAGCAGTTGCTACTGTAACAACTGCTGCATGGCTGGAGCAGTTGCTGCTGTAACAACTGCTGCATGGCTGGAGCAGTTGCTGCTGTGACAACTGCTGNAAATTTATAGAAGGGAATAAAAAATGTAAATTTTATTTAATATAATGCATTGTATCACCGATTTTTGGAATAATGGTTTCAGCAATTTTGCCATGCGAAAATTGAAACATTAGCTACTGAAGTGCATTGAATTCCAAGAAAAATTTGTGTTTCACTATATTAGATAATTTAAAAAACGCATAATATTTGCAATCCGTTTCACGAAAAAAACACGTATATTTAAATTCGTTGAAAATTCATGAATATTGTGTAGAAAATTCTGTTTTACCTAAATAGATTTACGGTTATTTCATTTTTCATAATTAAATAATTATTAATAATATAATATATTATAATTATATAATAATGAATAAATCACGCCATCAGCAACAAAAAGACTGAAATGAGATTTTTTTACCTTACTTTTCATTTTTCTTACTTTTCCTCTAACTAAAATAAAACAATATTAATATATAAGAGGCTCACTATTTATTAAAGACCTACAGCATTTATTCATTTCAATGGTACAGTAATTACTTAAATAGGCTTTACATTATTTAGTCAAATAAAAGTTACAATTATTCATGTTTTATAATCTGCTGAAATATCTTGCTTTCCTGCAACGACTTTTTTTCAGAAATTTTCATCAATATTTCCTCAGATATATAATGATTTTAAATGATTCATTGATTTTAAATGATTTTTCTTGGAATCTTCAGAGATTTCTCGATGTATTTCCCGGACAATTTTTCCAGGAATTCTCAAGATGTTTTCCAAAAAATTTTTCAGTGATATTCTTGTATTTTGTGCTGTGCATGCAGTGCAACTCGGATATTTGACATATGTGTACCAAGTTTCAAAGTGATCCGTCAGTAAATAGCCGAGATAATTTTTGGGTTAGACGCTCCCCTTAATCATTTTTCTTCAATTAATTCAATCATTTTTTTCATATCAATTAATTCCTTCATTTCAATCATTTCCTTCATTTCAATCATTTCCTTCATTTCAATCATTAATTTCAGTCATTTCCCTCACCTTCCTAATTTCAATCATCCATCTTACTTACATTATTTTAATCATTTCACTTCCCTCACCACGATCATTTCCCCTCATCTCCCCTCAACAGAAAACAACATCTCATCTCCAACTCAAACTTAGCTCACAAATCTGCCTGATTAAACCCACACTTGCTCCTGGAATGGCAGCATTCCCGGCATTCCCAGATGGGAATGTCAACATCATGTAGCGGGGCAACATTAAAAACTCCTATAATTTAATATCAAATTTAATGAAACTGCGGTTAAGGGGTTTGAAATAATTTCAGAAGTTAAATTAAATAATTTAGTTGGACAATGTTACAATAAAACTGCATTTGAATGTAAACTGAAACACACACTGGTATGTTGTATGCTATACTATTATTATTGTACTATTAATACTATTAATAGTATTATTGTATACTAAAAATGTATACTATTACTATATTCGCAGAAAACAAATCGTAAATATTTCTTTTACGATCGACTTGCGTATAAATTGTGAAAATTATTTGTTCGAAAATTCCTCAACAATTTAAATTCAAATATATAAATATCAAAATGTAAATTTAATCCAATAAAAAAATATTTATGTAAAATTCGGGTGGAAGAAAATGTTTTTAGGTTTAACTTTAAATGCTCTAAATAAAAAGAATTAGACGTGATTATCCTCATGATCAATAATCGTCAGTAAGATCCTTAACTTATTCACCACAATTAGCGATGATTGTCCTAGTTATCATTATTATAGTATAAATCATCTAAAGTCATCCGCTTAATCAATTATCACGTTCATCGCCAATAATAACAAAATTTATTATTAGTCACCCTTATGAACAATAATCCAATAACCGCCCAAATGACGAAAAATCACTCAATCGACCAATAATATCCTTCATTCCAATCATTTCCTTCATTTCAATCATTTCGTCAATTTCAATAATTTCTTCCATTTCAATCATTTCCTTCATTCCAATCATTTCCTTAATTGAAATCATTACGTCAATTTCAATCATTTCTTTCATTTCGATCATTTCCTTCATTTAAAAAATTTCCTTCATATCAATCATTTCCTTCATTTCAATCATTTCCTTCATTTCGATCATTTCCTTCATTTCAATCATTTCCTTCATTTCCCTCATTTCCTCCATTTCAATCATTTCCCTCATTTCCTTCATTTCAATAATTTCAAGCATTTTCTTCATTTTAGTTATTCCCTTCATTTAATAATTATTTCCACAATCTCAATCATTTCCTTAATTTCAACCATTTCCCTCCCCTCCCTCATTTCAATCAAATATCTTCCATTATTTTAATCATTTCACTTCCCTCATCTCGATCATTTCCCCTCAACTCCCCTCTACAGAAAACAACATCTCATCTCCAACTCAAACTTAGCTCACAAATCTGCCTGATTAAACCCACACTTGCTCCTGGAATGACAGCATTCCCGGCATTCCCAGATGGGAATGTCAACATCATGTACGGTAGCGGTGCAACATTAAAAAACTTCTATAATTTAATCTCAAATTTAATGAAACTGCGGTTAGGGGGTTTGAAATAATTTCAACAAAAATTGAAATTGGATTTGAAAATTGGGTTTGAAAAAATTTGAAAATTGGGTTTGAAAAATTTTTTTGTTAAACAATGTTACAATAAAATTGCATTTGAATGTAAACTGAAATACACATTTAGTAAGTTATTAAAATTTATATTACTATTAAATTCACATAAAACCAACATTGTTACTTTTACGATCAATTTTTATTATTTTCCTTCTATAAAATAATATTTTTAATCATTATTTCGGAGAAATAGTGAAAATTATTCCTTCAAAAAATTCTCAACAATTTACATATAATTTATATAAATATTAAAATGTAAAATTATTGCAATCAAAATAATTATTTATTTATAACTCGGGTGAAAGAAAAATGCTTTCAAGTTTCCCATTGAAAGTTCTAAATAAAGAGAATTAAATGTGCCAATTAAAGACTTTAAATAAAGAGAATTAAATGTGATTATCCTTATGATCAATAATCTTCAGTATGATCCTTAACTTTATTATATAATTATTAACCACAATTAGCGATAATTGTCATAGTTATAATTATTATTGTATTAATCATCTAAAGTCATCCGTTTGATCAATTATCACCTTTATCACCAATAATCACCCAATCGAACAATAATCCTCATAATCGCCAGTAATCACCTTCATGACCAGTAAATCTCTTTATGACAAATAATCACCCCAATAACCAGAAAACACTAATTACTAGTAGTTATCCAAATGATCAATGATTAGCAAAAATTAACCAATAATTACCCTAATAATCAATTATTACCATAATGATCAAAAGTCACCCAAATATCTATTTATCACCCTAATTACCAATAATCGCTCTATTGACCAATAATCACCTTAGTGACGCGTACTCACCCCCTTTCCCCGAAGCCCCGCACATAATCACCCCCAGCCCCCACCTAATCACCCCCTGATCACCCGCAGCTCATTCCAGTTTTTATTCATCCTCCCTCGGGAATGGCCGGCTCCATGATTCCCGTTCAATAGCCGCATTCCCATTCCCGGACTGGGATTTGCTTCAGTGGCGCTGTAATAAGACTCATAATCAGACGCTTTGAAGGTCTAAATAGACCTGGCTCTTTAGAGCCACTAAATAGACCAAGCTGTGCGTTTAAATAGGAAGCATTGCTGACGGTCTGAATGAGCCTGTATGAGGGTCTGAATTGGCATGGATGAGGGTCGAGAATAGGTCTGAATCAGGGTCTGAATAGAACTGGATGAGGGTCTGAATTGGCATGGATGATAGTCGGGTAAGGGCCAGCATCAGGGTCTGAATAGACCTGGATGAAAGTCTGAATAGTTCTGTCTGATTGTCCGAATAGGCCAGCCTGATGGTCTGAATAGGCCTGTCTCATGGTCTGAATAGAAATGGATGATTTTCTGAACAGGCCAGTCTGAATAGTCCTGCCTGATTGTCTGAATACGCATGTCTGATGGTCTGAATAGAACTGGATGATGGTCTTAAAGTTAAACGAGGTCAGCGCGGACACCTCCGAACCAAGTCCACCCGAGCTGCCAGTAATGAACTCAACTCACGTCCCCACACTTCGAAGACAATTACGCCGGACACAGAGGAAGCTTAGAGCGTTTTCTCTGCTAGCAAAATTTGGGTGCAGGCCCAACCCTGCATCAGGCGCCGCCCAGGACTCGGGGAGCGCGTAAATCAGCCGCTCATGTCTGCTTCGGCCGGACTCTCAACAAAATTTAGGTGCGGGCCGATCCCTGCATCAGGCGCCGCCCGGGACTCGGGGAGCATGTAAATCAGCCGCTCATGTCTGCTTCGGCCTGACTCTCAACAAAATTTAGGTGCGGACCCAACCCTGCATCAGGTGCCGCCCAGGACTCGGGGAGCGCGTAAATCAGCCGCTCATGTCCGCTTTGGCCGGCTTGAAGGGCAGCCCTGAGCAGCTTGCACGCTCGGTGTGACTCGGCCAGGCCAACCCTTGTCATATTTTCAGGACAATCACCAACAGTGGACACCAGTGTTGCCGGCGCATTTGCGAAAAACGGTACAAGATAACTATTACCCTAAAATAACAGAAATATCAATACAAAGCAATTATGAATAAATTATGAATGAGCTGATTTATTTTGCGATAAAAACCCAATGAGTAACCCGGTTACACCAGCACAAGCACCATCACCAACACCACAACCTACACTAGTGTGGTGTTGGTGTGTACACAAGGTACACAAGGTACCTTGTGGTGTTGGCACTAGCCAACACCACAACCAGCACAACCAACAAAACCAGCACTAGCACAATCACCAACCATATCCCAATCACTAACACCATCACAATCACCAACACCAACACAATCACCAACACCAGCACAATCACCAACACCAGCACAATCACCAACACCAGTACAATCACCAACACCAGCACAATCACCAACACCAACACAATCACCAACACCAACACTATCNTAACAGATGGACAGAATGCAAATTGACAGATGGACAGAATGCAAATTGACAGATGGACAGAATGCAAATTGACAGATGGACAGAATGCAAATTGACAGATGGACAGAATGCAAATTGACAGATGGACAGAATGCAAATTGACAGATGGACAGAATGCAAATTGACAGATGGACAGAATGCAAATTGACAGATGGACAGAATGCAAATTGACAGATGGACAGAATGCAAATTGACAGATGGACAGAATGCAAATTGACAGATGGACAGAATGCAAATTGACAGATGGACAGAATGCAAATTGACAGATGGACAGAATGCAAATTGACAGATGGACAGAATGCAAATTGACAGATGGACAGAATGCAAATTGACAGATGGACAGAATGCAAATTGACAGATGGACAGAATGCAAATTGACAGATGGACAGAATGCAAATTGACAGATGGACAGAATGCAAATTGACAGATGGACAGAATGCAAATTGACAGATGGACAGAATGCAAATTGACAGATGGACAGAATGCAAATTGACAGATGGACAGAATGCAAATTGACAGATGGACAGAATGCAAATTGACAGATGGACAGAAGGCAAAATTGACAGAAGGACAGGATAAATGGAGGGCATGTATGGTCAGGTGGCCGACGGGATGGACAGGAAGACCAGTTAACAGATGGACGGAATAGACGGATGAAGAGGACAGGTAGATAGACAGAACAGATGGACCGACAGGATGGACAGGATAAGCAATTTTAGCAAATGAAGAAGAATTTGCATCATACATAATACGATATACATAATACATCATACATTATAAATACAATATATTTACATTATACAACATACATAATACCATATACACCATACATTATAAATACAATATATACATTATGCAATATACATAATAGAAAATACACTATACATCATGTACCATACAACACACATAATAAAATATACACCATACATCATACATTATAAATACAAAATATTTACATAATACAATATACATAATACAAAATACACTATACATCATGTACCATACAACACACATAATAAAATATACACCATACATCATACATTATAAATACAAAATATTTACATAATATGCAATATACATAATAGAAAATACACTATACATCATGTACCATACAACACACATAATAAAATATACACCATACATCATACATTATAAATACAAAATATTTACATAATACAATGTACCTAATACAATAAAACAACAGACGACACATATGCAAAATTTTAAACGAAAACCTTGGCTGTGTTATAAGCTCTAGTAATTTATTGGATAAATTTTATAGTGGATTTTAATCAGAAATTTAGTTTAAGATAATCTGGAAAATCAATTATATTATAAACAAAAATACATCACTAAAATATACAAAATTTCTTAATTCTTAATCTTAATTATTGCACGCATCTTTTATAAGTCGAAATTGATAAAGCTTCATTTTAGAAATGAAATTTTATTCCAAACATTTCTTTTTAATCTCAATAATAATAAAAAAATTGCCATGAAACTTAATATAAATCGTAATAATTAGAACATAATCTCAATGTTATTCACATTATTAAAATTACTATCGGTAAGCGGCGTTGCCAAATTTATCTTCGCATGTTGCCACATTCGCTTTTTACAAACGCGGCGTTGCCAAATTTACCTTCACATTCGCTTTTTAAAAACGCGGCGTTGCCAAATCTGTTCCTATGCCTACCGAACCTGGCCGAAAATATTCACTAATGGTCGCGATCATTACTTGATGTTTTCCTGCACGCAAATTCATTTAGCTGTAGGCCTAGCCTTAATGAAAGATTCATTTAGGCCTAAAAAAGAGAATTTTAGCGGTGTCTTTTGCTGCTGATTTGATGTTAACTCTAATTTGGATAGGCCTANTTTTTTTTTTTTTTTGATTATTATAAAGTCAGTCTTATGAGTCGGGGAAGACTTTCAAGTCTTACAATAGGACAATAGAGATGATGCTTAGGTAATCAAGACGTGAATTTTATTGTATAGTGGGTTTTAGGTTAATTAAAAAATGTGTGTGTATTAACATATTTTATGTACAATATGGCTGTGTAAGATTTTAAATAAGTGAGAGTGTTTATTAATTAGTTTAAGAAATTTAATTAATTCATGGACTTGTATTAATTTATTTATGGGAAGATTTGTAGTAATTTTACAATTACTGCAATTTGCGGGATGATTTGTAGTAATCTTACTTAAATTAAAATAATTAAACAAATTTAACCAATTTGTGGGAGTTAAAAAAGGGGTTAAAGGGGTAAAAATTTAACCAATTTGTGCGTTCAAGTTTTAATAATATTTAGTTGTTCAGTGTCAATCAGGCGTCTCATTCTATTTATTCTAATTATATTCTAAGATTATATCATCTGTAATTGAGTCATAATATTCACTAGACGTGGTAGAGATTAATGGAAAACTACTAGACCGGAGTCAGCATCTGGTGCTTTACTTTCAAAACTCGCTAAGTGAACGTAAGTACTTACGATCTATTTTCTTGTCTATGATTGGTGGATTTTGCTTGAAAGGCCGTCAATGATTGGCTGATGAACTTACGATCTCTTAACTTTTAGGTATAAACAGTATAGGCCCTGGACAACATCACGTGACACATCACGTGATCAAGTCCTCAGTAGTGGGCGGAAGCCGTGACTATATAAAAGGGCTGGCAACCTTAGTAAGGCCTCCCAGTAACTGACATGTTTGCCGCAATGTAACTAGCGTTATAGTTACTCCTACTCAACGGTCGACGTCTTAGCCTTATACCATTAATATAAGACTCATGTACAACCAACCCCGTATATTGTACTGTAACTATTACCACCACGTACACTATACTGTAACTCCCATGTTCTACAACCCCGTAAACTGTACTGTAACTCGTGTATTACCACCCTGTATACTGTACTGTAACTCTCATGTATCACCACCCAGTATAATGAACTGTAACTCATGTATTACCACTTTTTTATTAAATATTGAGTTAGATTGTATTACCGAATTTATATAGGTACTGTAACTCTCATGTATTACCACCCCGTATACTGTACTGTAACTCTCATGTATTACCACCCCGTATACTGTACTGTAACTCTCATGTATTACCACCCCGTATACTGTACTGTAACTCTCATGTATTACCACCCCGTATACTGTACTGTAACTCTCATGTATTACCACCCCGTATACTGTACTGTAACTCTCATGTATTACCACCCCGTATACTGTACTGTAACTCTCATGTATTACCACCCCGTATACTGTACTGTAACTCTCATGTATTACCACCCCGTATACTGTACTGTAACTCTCATGTATTACCACCCCGTATACTGTACTGTAACTCTCATGTATTACCACCCCGTATACTGTACTGTAACTCTCATGTATTACCACCCCGTATACTGTACTGTAACTCTCATGTATTACCACCCCGTATACTGTACTGTAACTCTCATGTATTACCACCCCGTATACTGTACTGTAACTCTCATGTATTACCACCCCGTATACTGTACTGTAACTCTCATGTATTACCACCCCGTATACTGTACTGTAACTCTCATGTATTACCACCCCGTATACTGTACTGTAACTCTCATGTATTACCACCCCGTATACTGTACTGTAACTCTCATGTATTACCACCCCGTATACTGTACTGTAACTCTCATGTATTACCACCCCGTATACTGTACTGTAACTCTCATGTATTACCACCCCGTATACTGTACTGTAACTCTCATGTATTACCACCCCGTATNACATTAAGCTGCAACATTCACCAGTATATGAGTACATTAAGCTGCAACATTCACCAGTATATGAGTACATTAAGCTGCAACATTCACCAGTATATAAGTGCATTAAGCTGCAACATTCACCAGTATATAAGTGCATTAAGCTGCAACATTCACCAGTATATAAGTGCATTAAGCTGCAACATTCACCAGTATATGAGTACATTAAGCGGCAACATTCACCAGTATATGAGTACATTAAGCGGCAACATTCACCAGTATATGAGTACATTAAGGTGCATCATTCACCAGTATATGAGTACATTAAGGTGCATCATTCACCAGTATATGAGTACATTAAGCTGCAAAAATTTTGATCGTTATCAAAATTTGTTGAGATGATGTTCTTGAAAATATAATTTTGTCATTGCGAGAAATTGAGAAACTGATCCCATAAACAACTCGATTTTATTTTTTTATCAATTAACAATTAATTTGTCACTAAAATACTCAACTTCAATAATACTCTTCCTTCAAAGAAGTATCAAATAAATCATGAATGTTAATAGATTTCCACATTTATTCGCCTTTTCTAAATCATTTTCTTTATAAAACTTTTTAAGAATATTACATTAAATGTACACAATTTTATATAGTGCAACGATATTCATATAATATAAGTGTATACCATATAGAAGTAAAAAAACATTTAACATCCTTTTATTTTGAAAAAATTTCACTTTATTTAAAGGTTTTTGAATTTATAATAAATACATTTATTCCCTACCTATCTAAAAGAAGAAATGTTCTAAAAATTATTTCTTATTCAACAAGTTTTCAATAAAGCATATTATTATTTATATTATTATTATTTTGTTCTTATCATTTTTCTTATTGTCATAGTTATTTAATTATTATTTCACTTCAATATTATTCAACAGTTGTTGACTAAAACGTTGACAACCAAAGTGTTTTTAAACTATTGGATATTTAGACTAATGAGCCGAATTAAGATCTTATAATGCTTATAAAAAAAGTTATTATAGGATAGCTTTAAACGCAGTAGGTATAACAATTATACATTTCATTTTATATTATTTGGTTATATGATATACTGTACTTGGGAGAATATTTTCAGTTTGTAGCCCAAAAAGGTTTTTAATGCTAGAACGTAAGTTTTTTCTAATTTTATTTAAATTTAACTGTTGAAATTAATTAACTGTGATTCTAATACTAGTGATAGGCTTGAAATTGTTACGGATACGATCTTGTAAATACATTTCCATACAAATGACAATCAACCACACGCTTAATACCCGAAATATGTGTTTTGTGAAACTTATTTTTAAACCCGTATTTGTATATTACATACTTAAATATTTCGTAAGAACTCCGTAGACTTTTTCTGTCCGAGCTGTCCAGGCCATACGATCCTGAGTATGTATTATAATATATGTGTATATTTTAAATTGTTTCATAGATGTGTATACAATGCATGTATCAATATTGTTTATTGATGTTTATTATTATTGTTTATTGACACATAAATACATCAATATTGATGCAATTGATACATGTAGCATTAGAATGTATTCCATGTAATGTGTTTAGTTATGAGTAACATTTCGTGTACATTTTCATTGATGCATATATTACACCCCATAGCATTAGTAATAGATTTTATCTAATTGAAGTGGAATTAATGTTTATAAATAAATCGATTTATTGTGAAACTATGCATTCTGTTGCCATTAAATCAAACATATATGTAAAGTATGCATGAATCATCTAATGAGGCGAGTTTACATATAACTAAATTTTATTTATAGATTATTCATTTTACTATTAAGGTAATCAAGTAGATTATTTAATATATGTTAATTTGTCTTGGTGAGTCAAATTAGTACAAAAAGCTTATATTAAAGATATATTATTTTTTGGTTTTCATAGTCTATTTCTCTTGATAATACCCTATTTATTTATAGTTAATAAGATTTATTTTATCTGATTTGATCAGTAAAAAATTGACCTGTTACAGGGTGCAGGTTTATTTAAAAAAATGTCTAAATTAGTATTTTAAAAAAGTATTACTTATTTAGAAGCAGGCAGGTTAAGCTAAAATTTTAGAGAACAATTAATAGCATAAAAATTATCATAATGATATAATTATTATGAGCCTTCCAGCTTATACGATTTAACTAAATCAGATTATTTCATTTGATTTACTCGATTTATGAGACGACTTGAAGTTATGATGAAATTTGATTATTTTCACTTATATTTTTATTTTATATATGTTCTAAATAGAATTTTTTAAGTAAAAAAATAAAAACCGCAACGAATTTTCATTTTTCTCAATATTATTTCATTTGATCCACTAAAATAGAAGCAAGTAATAAAGACTCGAAGAGAAAAATACAAGTTTGAAAATTTTGTATTTGTATTTTAAGCTGAAATTAGAATTTAAACTGTTTTTTGCATTACATCTTCGCAACATTACGGTTCCACAAGCAATATAATAAAAATAATTCAGAAATATTAAATGCATAAATGTAGAGGCAAAAATTTGTTGTCAAAACTTACATAATATGTCAGAATGATGTGTATAAGAGACAGACCATACACCATACACCATACACCATACATCATACAACATACAACATACACCATACATCATACAACATACACCATACACCATACACCATACACCATACACCATACACCATACACCATACACCATACACCATACACCATACACCATACACCATACACCATACACCATACACCATACACCATACACCATACACCATACACCATACACCATACACCATACACCATACACCATACACCATACACCATACACCATACACCATACACCATACACCATACACCATACACCATACACCATACACCATACACCATACACCATACACCATACACCATACACCATACACCATACACCATACACCATACACCATACACCATACACCATACACCATACACCATACACCATACACCATACACCATACACCATACACCATACACCATACACCATACACCATACACCATACACCATACACCATACACCATACACCATACACCATACACCATACACCATACACCATACACCATACACCATACACCATACACCATACACCATACATCATACAACATACACCAATAAAACACTAGGTGACAAATATTCCACATATCAAACAAAAATACCTAGGCTGTGTTACAAGCTCTAGTATTTTTATAGAGAAATTTTATAGTTAATTTTAATCTGAAATTTAGCTTAATACGATCTAGAAAATCAATTAAATTATAAACAAAAATATGTCACTAAATTATAACAAAATTTATCAATTGTTTGTTAAGAAGAGCTTTTTTAGCAATTTCTTAATTATTTCACGCATATTTCATAATTAGAAATTGATAAAGTTTCGTTGCAGAAAAAAGTTTTATTCCAAAATTTTTTCTAAAATCTCAAAATTATTTTAAAAAATTACAATAAAACCTAATATAAATCTTAATAATTAAAAAATAATTATTCACATTATTCAAACTATTATCGGTAGGCGGCGTTGCCAAATTTATCTTCGCATGTTGCCACATTCGCTTTTTACAAACGCGGCGTTGCCAAATTTACCTTCACATTCGCTTTTTAAAAACGCGGCGTTGCCAAATCTGTTCCTATGCCTACCGAACCTGGTCAAAAATATTCACTAATGGTCGCGATCATTACTTGATGTTTTCCTGCACGCAAATTCATTTAGCTGTAGGCCTAGCCTTAATGAAAGATTCATTTAGGCCTAAAAAAGAGAATTTTAGCGGTGTCTTTTGCTGCTGATTTGATGTTAACTCTAATTTGGATAGGCCTAAATATGCCTCTACCAGCGCAAAATTTGTTAACGAGAATTGATGCCGAATTTGATAAATTTTTACACGTTTAAATAATTAATAATGTTTAATATAATAATCGTAATATAATGATTTTAATTTTTTTAATAATATTAATAATAATTCGATAAAGGTTTAAATTTAGAATTATATGATAATAGCCGAAGAAGAAAATAGTTTGTGGAAATTATCAAGCATAATATTTTTCGTGATACCACTCATTTTTTTCTTATTAAACTGAAGGATATTTATTTGAACTACAGATCGTTAACAAATTTGGATATTCTATAGATAACAAATGTTGATAACATATTGATAATATATGGATAACATATATTGATAATTATAATTTATTGAAAAGGAAATATTGAAAACAAATCTTGGAAAACATCAATATAATATATAGGAAAATAAGAGCTAAAAAAGTAATAAGGTATATCAGTAAAAATCTGAGGCAACCACGACAAAAATTTGAGGAAATTGCAAACGAAAAATCTTGGAATAAAATTTTTTAAGGAAAAATGCTTAAAAATCTAGAAGTAACAAAACGGAAATCGGGATGTAGCACGAACTCAAATATGAAAGAAAAGTTTGAAAAACTTGAAGGGAAATCAGAGGGAAACAAAAAAGTATCTGAAGAACATAAATATATATCTGAGGGTGGCCAAAAAAATGAGAAGAGAACAAATGAAAATATTTCGAACTAAATTAGAAACTGGGGGAAAATAAAAAATGCGGGCAAATAACAAAGTAAAAAATCTGAGGGAAAAAATTAAAATTTGAAAACGCTTCAAAAAATGAAAAAATGATAGTTGAGGATCATTTAACAAAATCACCTTGCACCAAATTACGCTGGTGAAGAAAATAAAATGTAAATATGAAAATGAAAAATCATAATTTTTTAAACATGAAAAAAAAACAATGTGAGGGTAAAAAAATTAGAAGGGAAATAAACAAACCTCCGAGGGTAAAATAAGAGGGTAGGAGGGGCTAGGGTAAATACGGCCAGAAATGTCCTAGCGAAACAAAAGGTTCTCGTTATGCTAGCCAAGAATAATAGAAATAAAAATATTATGTTGTTCTATATAAATATCTGGCGAGTGTTCTTTTCTATGGTCTGTAAGGAGACAGACGCTGCAGACAATGGCTGGAGGCTGCTTTTGGATTTTTTTTTTTTTTTGATTATTATAAAGTCGGTCTTATGAGTCGGGGAAGACTTTCAAGTCTTACAATAGGACAATAGAGATATGCTTAGGTAATCAAGACGTGAATTTTATTGTATGGTGGGTTTTAAGCTAATTAACAGATGTGTGTGTATTAACATATTTGATGCACAATAGGGCTGTGTAAAATTTTAAATAAGTAGGAGTGTTTAATAATAAATTTAAGAAATTCATTGAATTTACGGGAGTTTGAAGATTTGTAATAATCTTATTTAAATAGAGTTAATCAAATAAATTTAACCAATTTACGGTGGTGTAAAGATGTGGTAGAGTTTTAAAATATCATTGAGTTAACTTAAGAACTCAATATTATTAAAGCTCTACCACATCTTTAATCTATAATAAATTGGTTGTCCGGTGTCAATCAGGCGTCTAATTCTATTCATTATAATTATATTCTAATATTAAATCATCTGTAATTGAGTCATAATATTCACTAGACGTGATTGAGATTAATAGAAAACTACTTGACCAGAGTCAGCATCTGGGGCCATACTTTCAAACCTCGCTAAGTGAACATAAGTACTTACGCTCTATTTTCTTGTCTATGATTGGTGGATTTTGCTTGAAAGGCCGTCGATGATTGGCTGATGAACTTACGATCTCTTAACTTTATATTATTAATAATATTATTATATTATTAATTGAGAGAGAGAATTATAATTTATATAATTGAGAGAGAGGAATAAATAAATTTTATGGAAGTTATAAATTTGATAACGGGAAATAAATTATCAGGATTCAAGTCCTGGATTCACATACATTTCATTTTTATTTAATTTGTCTATCACCATGCAACTTTCAATAACGTACAAGAATTCTATCAAATGAATTAACATAACATGAAGGGCGAATGTATGATTATTGAAGGATGAATGCAGGATGAATGAACACTAAAAATATAATTACGTTATATAGTGTGATATATTAATTGAAATTTATTTAAACGATAAATTCTGGGCAAGTTATTGTCAATGGATATGAAATTCACCAGCATCTGTTGCAACATTTACCAGTATATGACCAGCTCACCAGTACCTTCACCAGTACATTCACCAGTACATTAAGCTGCAACATTTACCAGTATATGAGTGCATTAAGCTGCCACATTCACCAGTATATGAGTACATTAAGCTGCAACATTCACCAGTATACGAGTACATTAAGCTGCAACATTCACCAGTATATGAGTACATTAAGCTGCAACATTCACCAGTATATGAGTACATTAAGCTGCAACATTCACCAGTATGTGAGAGCATTAAACAGCAACATTTTTATTATCGGCAAAATTTGCTATATAATTTTGCCTCTGCGAGAAACCAGTTGACTTGATCTCATAAATAATTAGATATTCTTTCTTATTTATTTACCATAAATTTATCGCTAAATTACTTCACTTCAATAGTACATTACCTTCAAAAAAGTATCAAATAAATCATGAATGTTAGTATATTTCACACCTGGCCGCCTGTTCTAAATTATTTTCTTCGTAAAACTTCCTAAAAATACTATATAAAATATACAATATTTTACATAGTGCAACGATATTCCTATAATATAAGTGTATTATAATATATACAAGCAAAAACTATTAAAAATCCTTTGGTTTTGGCAACAAAAAACATTCACAAAATAGTTGTTTATAATTTAATAGGTCTTCTAATTTCTAGTACAGATATTGATAACATTTAACTAATCTCAAGGGAAGTGAATAAGAAAAAAAGCGTTTTAAAAAAATTCACTTTATTTCAAAGTTTTTGGATTAATAATAAATACATTTATCATCAAAGGGAATTTTCTACAAAAAACATTTCCTATGCAACAACTTTTGAACAAAGCATATCATTATTTATATTATTAATGTATTGTTCTTTTCATTATTATTATTATTATTATTTCAATTCATTATCATTCAACAGTTGTTGACAATAACGTTGACAATTAAAGTGTATAAACTAGAGTATATTTAAGCTAATGAACCAAATTTTAGTACTTTACAAAAAAATTGTTAAACGCAGTAGATATAATTTTTATACCATCTCATTTTATATTATTTAACTATATCATATAATGCCCTTGGAAGAATATGATCAGAGTGTTTAGTTTGTAGCCCAAATAGGTCTTAAATGCTAGAACGTAAGTTTCTCTTTTTCAATTTTATTTTATATAAATGTTAGAATTAAATCATTAAATTGGTACGGATACGATCTTTGAAATACTTTTCAACACAAATAACAATCAGTCACATGCTCAAAACACACAAAAAAGTGTTTTGATGAACTTTTTTTAAAACACGTTCATGATAATACATACTTAAATGTTTCGAGGGAACTCCGTAGACTATCTTTCTCAGCTAGCGAGGCGAAACCGTCCTGAATATGTCATACCGTCATATAATATATAATATAATATATATGTGTATATTATATATTGTATTATATATGTGTTTATTATATAATGCATTATATATGTGTATACAATGCATGTATCAATATTGTATATGACATAATAAATTCATGCATGCTATATATTTATTCTATGTAATTAGTTATGAGTAACATTTTGTGTACATATTAATTGATTCGGATATTGTATCCCGTGGCATATGTAAAACATTTTGTTTAATTGAAGTGGAATTATTATTTTAAAATAAATTTTTTTATTGTAAACTAAGTATTATGCTGCCATTAAATCAAACAAATTTGAAAAGTATACATGAAACACATAATGAAGCCAGCTTACTTATGATTAATTTTTGATTTATAAATTATTTGCTTTTCTATCAGGGTAATTAAGTAGATTAATTAATATATGTTAATTTGTTTCGGTGAGTCAAACTGGTACAAAAAGCTTATATTACATATATATGATTTATTCGGTTTTGATAGTCTTTATTCCTCGTGATAATACCTTATTTATTTATTTATAGTTAATAGGATTGATTTTATCGATTTGATCAGAAAAAATTAACTTGTTACAAGGTGCAGGATGTTCTACAAACTATCTAAATTAGTATTTTTGATACAATATTACTTATTTAGAATTACGCTGGTTAAGCTAAATTTTTAGAGAACAATTAATAGCATAGAAATTATCATAATGATATACTTATTATGAGCCTTCCAGCTTATACGATTTAACTAAATTAGATTATTTCATTTTATTTACTCGATTTATGAGACGACTTGAAGTTATGATGAAATTTGATTATTTTCACTTATATTTTTATTTTATATATGTTCTAAATAGAATTTTTTAAGTAAAAAAATAAAAACCGCAACGAATTTTCATTTTTCTCAATATTATTTCATTTGATCCACTAAAATAGAAGCAAGTAATAAAGACTCGAAGAGAAAAATACAAGTTTGAAAATTTTGTATTTGTATTTTAAGCTGAAATTAGAATTTAAACTGTTTTTTGCATTACATCTTCGCAACATTACGGTTCCACAAGCAATATAATAAAAATAATTCAGAAATATTAAATGCATAAATGTAGAGGCGAAAATATGTTTTCAGAACTTATATAATATGTCAGAATAACAAAATTACATAATTTGACACATTGACTCAATATAATTTGTGACACATTTACTCAATATAATTTGTGACACTTTATTCAATATAATTTGTGACACATTAACTCAATATAATTTGTGACACATTAACTCAATATAATTTGTGACACATTAACTCAATATAATTTGTGACACTTTATTCAATATAATTTATGACACATTTACTCAATATAATTTGTGACACATTTATTCAATATAATTTGTGACGCATTAACTCAACATAATTTGTGACACATTAACTCAATATGGTGGGTTAACTCCGCGTATATAGGTTAACTAACTACTTGTGATGATCTCTTGCTTTAAATTTTTAATAAAAATATTTTAAAATCTAATTGGGGATGCAATTTTTCAAATGAGTTATTCTTAAATTAGAATTTTAACATTCATGTAATTTTTATACCACTAAATTCATGCATACAATTCAAGCCAATACATCAGTTATTTTGTATAATAAGTTTTCATCTAAAGTTTAAAGTCCAAACTCATAAGTCATAGGTTTTTCAAGTTTCTTTGGCACGCAAAAGTTGGGCAGAAAAAGTGTGAAAATTTTTTAAGTTTACCTCGAATAAGAAATAATTTTTCTATCGATGTAAACTTGATAATATTTACACAATTAAAAGATGCGGAAATTGTTTTCTTAAATTCGAACGAAGAGTTTTCTTTAATTTTTGAGCCGTATTTCAGCTAGTCAAATCTGGCACGGCCCCTCCGTAGATTTTACCAAATATTTTAATAGTCACAAACTTTAATACTTATATAGTTATAGGTTTTTTTCTCATCAAATACACAAGTTCATCATATTTCATATATAAGATGATGATATAATATATTCTTATAATATAATGATATATAGAATATAGGACAAGTTATAGGAGCTGTTTTCCTGCCGAACAAAATGGCCGGCGCTGCACTTCGGTAAAGAACTGAGTTCGCACCCTTCATAAAATCAGCAAAAAAATATATAAACCATAAATTTTGTTAAAAAAATCTATGTAAGCATCATTACATAAACGAACCCAAGGACTTTCGAATCATATTACTCGAAAAAAGTCAGGATTTTAAATGAAAAATTGATAATTGATCAAAAATAACTTTTGCTTCGCCGTCGGTCTCCTAGACTTCTTTTTACTAGGGGTGAATAGACGTGATTTGTTCTAGTTCTAGTTAGGCTAGTTACTCTAGTGCTGGTAACCTCTGAACTTGTCGCATGAGATGAAGCTAGGCAGAATTCTAGAAACAATCTCTAGTTCTAAAATGAGCTAGTAAATGTGGTGCTAGTAACACGAGACGAAGCTAGTCGAGCTTCTAGTAGCCATTCTATTCTCTATGAATGGATAGTAAAGCTTGTAAATAATTCAATTAAATTAATTCGAGGTTCTAGTATCTGTGTCTATAATTTTAATGTAATTCCAGACGCTCTAGCGTGGAAATTAAAACTAGCGGCGGTAAGAAAAGTTAGTACGATTCTAGTTATCCTTGAATTACTCTAGTATGAACTAGTCGCCTAGTTACTCAACTAGCAAAGTTATAAGAGTTTAATGTTGTACCAGCATTTTCCAAATTACCCTAGTATTAACTAGTCGACCTAGTTAAATATCTAGAATTGTTAATCAGTAAATTAAAATGAAAATTGCACATTGACTTTAACAAATTATCCTTCCATAAAATATCGCTAGAATATTTATTAAAATAATTTAAAATTAATATCTTTACACAACACCTTCGTTATCACTTATTATCACTACCAAGATCTTCGTAATAAAGATAATAAATAATTGTACAGACACACTTGAAAAAATCAGCGAAGCTTTGTATAAACAGCAATGCAATTTTGGCTTATACGTATGTGTGTCATCCTGACACAGTTAGTGCTCCGTATCAGTGCTACGTTCGCTCTCAGCTTGTATACTATTGGTATAAAAGTACATCATTATTCGGACACAGCAACCCATTAATTTTTCTCAGTGGACACTGTGATTTGTAAAGAGAGTTCGCGGTCTGCTTGTACAAAAAGTAGTAAAGTAAGTCACTATTTTGACACAGTAACCCATTTAATTTTCTCAGTGGACTCTGTGAAAAGAGTTCGCTTCCTGCCCTTACAAAAGGTACAAAAGTACATCATTATTTCGACACAGTGACCCATTAATTTTTCTCAGTGGACACTGTGAAAAGAGTTCGCTCTCTGCCCTTACAAAAGGTACAAAAGTACATCATTATTTGGACACAGCAACCCATTAATTTTTCTCAGTGGACACTGTGAAAAGAGTTCGCTCTCTGCCCTTACAAAAGGTATAAAAGTACATCATTATTTCGACACAGCGACCCATTAATTTTTCTCAGTGGACACTGCGAAAAGAAGCGCGCAATGCGCACGCGCAAAACGTGCCCCTGGCACGCGCATGCGCATTGCGCACCACAAACTTCGAGCCAATAGCAGACGAAGATATTTTTTAGGATATCTGCTGTAACGTTATCGAGATATACAGCTGTATAATAAAATATATACAGCTGTATGATAAATACATACAGCCGAACTGAGTGGCAAGATAGCAGGGGAAAAAAGCAGCCGTTAATAAACCAGAGGATGAAGAGCGGAAATGTGGAGGAGCTTGTGAAGGGGGTATGAAGAGGGGAATGAAGAGGGGAATGAAGAGGGGAACAAGCAAGGGGAATGAAGAGGAGAATAGAGAGAGGAACACCCAAAGGGTGTAACCAAGGGGAATAAGCAAGGAGAATAACCAAGGGGAATAACCAAGGGGTATAAGCCAGAGGAATAACCAAGGCGAATAATCAAGGGGAATGAAGAGAAGAATACCCAAAGGGAATAACCAAGAGGAATAAAGAGAGGAATTGCCAAAGGAATAACATTTAGAAAATTATATATAGGTATGAGGGTACAACAAAAGGGAAATCAAGGGGAATGACAAGAAGGTATTACCAAGGGGAACAACCGAGGGGAATAACCAAGGGGAAGAAGCAAGGGAAATAGCCAAAGGAATAAACAAGGGGAATAGAGAGAGGAATAATCAAGGGGAATGACAAGAGGGTATTACCAAGGGGAACAACCGAGGGGAATAACCAAGGGGAAGAAGCAAGTGAAATAGCCAAAGGAATAAACAAGGGGAATAGAGAGAGGAATAATCAAGGGGAATGACAAGAGGGTATTACCAAGGGGAACAACCGAGGGTATAAGGGGAAAATGGACGCGATGCAAATCGCTAAACCTGTGCAGATTTCGCAACACGAATTTATTTATTGATACGATGGAGAGCCAGACGCCATTTTGTTCAATACACGTACACGTGTACACGTTTGTAACCCTTCATCACGTGTACGTAAAACGAAGCAAGAAAAACGTACATGATGTGTACAGGTCCGAAGCATTGCAAATACCAATACAGAATAATGAAATAATTGATTAAATAATATTAATATTAAAATAATTAATTAATAAATACAAATTAATGTGTCATGTTGTCAAAATAGTTACAATTATGCTTTTTTTAAGTTGGTCTGGTTTACCCACAAAAGCGCAAGAAATAAATTATAAATAAATAAATTAAATAAATATAATAAATTGATAACCATTTGCATGAGTGTAAACTCAACACATAACAAACTGGAAAAAATAATCAAGATAAGAATCGCGATATCGGGAATGGAAATCGGGATTCAGAATACCAGGATTTATTTGGATGGAATTGGATGGACTTTTAGAGTTGAGTTATTTGATATATTGTGTAATTAATGAATTATGAATTAGTGAATAATAATCTCGGGTAGATGATTAACGTAACGGTAATACGGTACGGGCAACACGGTACTGGCAACACGGTACTGGCAACACGGTACTGGCAACACGGTACTGGCAACACAGTACAGGCCACACGGTACTGACAACACGGTGCTGGTAACACGGTGCTGGTAACACGGTGCTGGTAACACGGTGCTGGCAACACGGTACAGGCNATTCAATAAAACATAAATGTTGATAATTGCAGTATAAATGTAATTGATTTCAATGCAGCAATAATCATTCAGCTTGGACTCGAAGTTCTGCTAAAGTTTCATTGATAAAGTTTCACTGTATTTTATAGGAATCTGATAAAGTTTTAATGCATATTATAACAAGATGATAAATTCTCGCTGTATATTATAACCAGCTGATAAAGTTTTGCTATAAAGTATAACAAGGTGATAAATAAATTTTAAAACGTACGTACGATATAAAACGTGCGGATTGTTCAAACGATAACAGACGCAGACAGCTAGTCCGGTCATAAAGCATTTGTGTTCAATGAATAAAAGTAATAATTGCGTTATATTAAATAATTTAGGTCCTAATTACCTCATATTAGTTGGTTAAATATTATACGATTTATTCTATCAAGTATTAGCCAATTAATAATACTGGAACAAACTTAAGGATCAATAAACTAAGTAAGGTTTTTGTCGCTCAATAAATTTAAGCAACAAAACACGTGCTGTATTACGCTGTACTAAATTACCATCATTATTATCGACATTACCATGATCATTTCCATCGTTATCATCATTATTTTCATCATTATCATCAATATTTTCATCTTTATGATCGTTATTTTCATCATTATCACCACTTCAGTATGTTTATGGTAATTCTGCATCATCATAATCATCGCTGTCATTATCATTTTATCATAATCATATTTACTATCGTCACCATTTAGTTCTTTACTATCATTATTTTTCAGTAGGGCAAAAATAATTCAGCTATTATCATCACTATTATAAATCTTCACTATGCAAGCCGTGCACCATCATCCCTCTTTCACTAAGGGCCGATCCTCACTATCTCTTATTTGAGTTTCTACTCACATTTCTCACAATCTCTCCCCTCATATTTCTCACAATCCCTCTTTTTCACCATTCATTTACCCCAAAGCAAGTATCCCAAACGATACACAAAAATTACATTTGTTTCCCAGTTCTTCTTTTCAAAAACATGACAAGTTTTCAAAAAATCCCATTTTTAATCCATTTTCCCCTAGAAACTCTCTTTGAAAAGTTTAAAAATCACAATTTCCCCTAGCATCCGCCCCTACGCATTAGGGTATCGATTATGTATATAAATGGGTTGTAAAAACCTATTTTTAATCCGAATTTCCCGTCAAAAGGAGCATCGTGGCACCATTTCACCACCTGCACATTTTTAAAAAGTTACTGTACGTTTTTTTTTAATTTAGATAAAATTTCACCAATCCGCTGCCACGTGCCCGTATACAGCGCTGGTTAGAGCACGCGTTGGGTAGAAAACGTGCCCCATTTTTAAAGACTGGAAATGTACGACCAGTCTTTTAAGAATTAATATCAGTCATTTTTAAAGACTGGAAATGGAAGACCAGTCTTTTAAGACCAGTCATTTTTAAAGACAGGAAATGTAAGACCAGCACGCGCCTGTCCTTTCATGATCGCGTGTTCACAATATTCGATGACTTACCCACTCTTTTTTGCACAATATAACTTTTATTTTTATAACTTAATCTTCATAATCACATACGTACATTATCTTCCTTTATCGCCTTCATCTCGAATATTCACAAAAATATTGTTCATTTCAAAAAGCACGAGAACAACAATCAATGCTTTCATTTCAAATCAAAATTTTCTTTTTCAGAAAAATTACCGAATTTATAAATTTAAAGCTCTCTTAAAATTTTAAGTAAATTAAGTATGGTCTGAAAATTATTTACACCTGAAAATCTTATCGAATTATTGTAGTAAATCAACGAGAAAAACGATGCATAATCGATAAATTTATGGCTATTAAAAATCCATAAATTTTAAATTTGGCTAAAGCTCAATTTAAATGATCATTCAGATTTATTTTTTAATTTAAGGTGAATCCTGGCGTAAAATTCCTCACGTTATTTATTCCGCACGTTAATTATTTAAATACATATTATTGGAACGATACAGCTGTTCAGTTTATTACATTTATACAAATATAAAACGTTATTTATTTAATCGGTGTAATGTACATTATAATTTCAGTATAATTCTCATTATAATCTCAGTATAATGTAAATTATAATCCCAGTATAATGCGCATAATAATTTCAATATAAAGTACATTATAATTTCAGTATAATGCATATAATAATTTCAATATATTGTACATTATAATTTGAGTATAAAAATTCCCCTAATGAGTATAAAGCGACAGTGTTGTAGATTCCAAGGCAAGATTTTTCGACACAAAAAAAGTGAATATAAAATTATTTTCGAATTGATCCCGTATAAAATTTTTTTGTTATTCATCTTAATTACTTAAAATCAATATAGAAAAATTAAAAGTTTGATATGCTGTTTCACGCCGCTCGTTCGCCGCCATGTTCAAGTTTGGGTTAAACTAAAGTTAAAGTTGGGTTAAGCTTGGGGTTAGTTTTAATTGCCTTTATATATATTTTTACTTTAACTTGATTTAGGATTTAATTTTAGTTTGGTTTCGGTTTGGGCAAAATTTTGATTGGACTCAAAAAATTTTGATTGGACTCGAGACAAACTAGGATTTGATTTAATTCGAGTTAAGTTTAAAAAACTTTGTGTTATTTTTGAGAAAAGTTTAAATAAAGCTGAACTTGAGTTTGTGTCAAGTTTTAATTAAATTTGAATTAGTTTATCAGCATTTAGAAAATAAACAGCTATTGTTCAATGAAGTTTAACATGAGTGAGGTTTGAATTAGGGCTGCGCTACGTCAAGTTCAAGTTGAGTTCAAGTTCTATTTTAGTTATGCTCGATTTAAGCTCGGAACTTGACTTCACTGAGAGAAATGAATGAGTTATATTTTTCATTTCCACCGCTATGTTTTTACAAGAATGAACCAGCGCAATTACAAAAATCGCATCGTTTTTAGACAAATTCTCATTCATTTTCTGAGTGTAGATGCACACAAAAAAATAGGCGGGTTGTCGCGGTTCCCACGCGCGATCTTCTTTTTGCTACTGCCAGTTCTTTGGACAAAATTTAGCATACTGGGAAAATGCATTGAATGCTTGAACATTTTTAATGGAGTGATCGAGGTGCAGCTGATGGGGGATGTTGAATTTAAATAATATACTATATAAGCTAAAATATAAATAATATAATTTATAGGCTGAAATATAAATATAACAAGATATATTACTTCATAATGATACCTAAAATAAACATAATACTTAATTATATAATATATTAATAAGTATACACTGTATATAATAGTATACTTATTTATATAATATATAAATTAAATATATGATATATAAAAATATGAACATATAATATATATGTCGTAATTTTGGTTATGTCGTCATGTTGGTTATGTCGTAATGTTGGTTATGTCGTAATGTTGGTTATGACGTAATGTTGGTTATGTCATCATGTTGGTTATGTCGTCATGTTGGTTATGTCATCATGTTGGTTATGTCGTCATGTTGGTTATGTCGTCATGTTGGTTATGTCGTCATGTTGGTTTTGTCGTCATGTTGGTTATGTCGTCATGTTGGTTATGTCGTAATGTCGGTTATGTCGTAATTTTGGTTATGTCGTCATTTTGGTTATGTCGTAATTTTGGTTATGTCGTCATTTTGGTTATGTCGTAATGTTGGTTATGACGTAATGTTGGTTATGTCGTAATGTTGGTTATGTCGTAATGTAGGTTATGTCGTAATGTCGGTTATGTCGTAATTTTGGTTATGTCGTAATGTTGGTTATGCCGTAATTTTGGTCATCTCGTAACGTTGATTATGTTGATCATGGCGTAATTATAGCCATGTTGCTCATGTCGTAATGTTGGTTATGTTGATCATGGCGTAATTATAGCCATGTTGCTCATGTCGTAATGTTGATTATGTTTATCGTAACGTTCGTATGAATAATGTTAAATTTTGTAGAATTCCAGGTCGTCAAATTGGATAGCAGAATAATTGGCAATTTGAAATTTCAATAAAAATGTATTTGCTATTTACATAGGGAAACAATTCTGGAAAATGTATCAACCTTTAATCTATAAATTTTTTTCTATTCTTCAACTTTTTAATTATACATATATTTATATTTACCTTAAATTCATTCAGCCTAATTTGACAATATCGCAGTCAATATATATTTTTCTTTGTGTAAATATAATATTACTATAATACAACAAATATTATTGGCCTCGAAATATATCATTCTACAATTTATACATTCATCAATTTAAAAATTAACGATCTTATTTCGACGCTAACATTCATTGGGTTAGTTATTCCTAAATATCCACAACAATTTTTATTTTGTATTTCTCCCGAATTATTCCAAAAATTTTAAATAAAAATTACTTACCTAAATAATTCTATTTTGTTGCTATACGCAATTCTGCGTGGAATTGATTCAACGATAATAATAAAAATTTCATATCGAATTAAAACTTCGAATATAAACAATCTTAATATAGGGAAGGATATATAAAAATAATAATATATATTGGTTTAAATCGTAAAATCTCAATTAGCGTCTAAATAATAAACGGTATAAACACAAATAACTTATGTATACTTTATTTGGACTCGTAACGTATTTTTGCAAACGTAATTTAACTTTAAAACTTACGTGCGTAGAAAAGCACACAAGATTGTTTTTGAAAAAAGTGTTAATAATAGAAATATAATTACCAATATAATCAAGGTTATAATTTTTTCGGACATATTTTAAATTTTTTTCTATACATAACATTCAAAATACCCGAAACTTGAGTGGAGAAAGTGACCTTTTTTCTCGGTGGATTTCCAAAAACATCAGTGGATTTCCAAAAACGTCGAAGTATTTCCAGTAACATCAATGGATTTCCACCAACACCAATGGATTTCAACCAACATCAATGGATTTTTACCCACATCAAACGATTTCCACCAACATAAATGGATTTCCATCAACATCAATGGATTTCCACCAACATCCACCAACATAATAAAAAATTTCCACCAACATCAATGGATTTCCACCAACATCAATGGATTTCACCAACATCAATGGATTCCCAGTAACATCAATTGATTTCCACCAACATCAATGGATTTCTACGAACATCAGTGGATTTCCACCAACATTAATGGATTTCCACCAACATCAATGAATTTCCATCAATATCAATGGATTTCCATCAACATCAATGAATTTCCACCAACATCAATGAATTTCCATCAATATCAATGGATTTCCACCAACACCAATGGATTTCCACCGACATCAATGAATTTCCACCAACATCAATGAATTTCCATCAATATCAATGGATTTCCATCAACATCAATGAATTTCCACCAACATCAATGAATTTCCATCAATATCAATGGATTTCCACCAACACCAATGGATTTCCACCGACATCAATGAATTTCCACCGACATCAATGGATTTCCACCAACATCAATGGATTTTCAACAACATCAATGGATTTCCACCAACATCAATGGATTTCCACTAACACCAATGGATTTCCACCAACATCAATGGATTTCTACCAACATCAATGGATTTCCACTAACATCAATGGATTTCCACCAACATCAATGGATTTCCACCAACATCAATGGATTTCCACTAACATCAGTGGATTTCCACTAACATCAATGGATTTCCACTAACATCAATGGATTTCTACCAACATCAATGGATTTCCACTAACATCAATGGATTTCCACCAACATCAATGGATTTCCACCAACATCAATGGATTTCCACTAACATCAGTGGATTTCCACTAACATCAATGGATTTCCACTAACATCAATGGATTTCTACCAACATCAATGGATTTCCACTAACATCAGTGGATTTCCACTAACATCAATGGATTTCCATCAACATCAATGGATTTCTACCAACATCAATGGATTTCTACCAACATCAATGGATTTCTACCAACATCAATAGATTTCTACGAACATCAGTGGATTTCCACCAACATCAATGGATTTCCATCAACATTGATGGATTTCCACAAATGTCGAACCCTTTGCAGTTTTTTTAAAGTAATTCCCCTCGTGCCGAGCATCGTACGTCCGCCAACCAAGCGAATTGAGTTGCCAGAAGTCGCTACTTGCAATTCGTTGCAATTTTCATTTCTATTTTGTCTTCCCCAAGGGGGAATTTTTGCCAAACTTAATTTCATTTTCATTCTGCTGGTCTTCCCGCCATGTTCTTTACATCCTCGCAACTTCTGCGTCATTTTATCGTATTTTACAGTCACGATTTTATCGTATTTTACAGTCACGTTTCCTGGGGATTTTGCGAAAAACTTTTCCTGGCTTCTGATTGGTGCATACGTTGAGGGTATGCATATGTTATGATTAACATACAAGAATTTTATGATCAGTTTTTATTTTAATTAATTACTAGCCTTAATCGATTTTTCTTGATCTTAACAGTTAAGGTCCGATATATTTCAAGTTTCAATAGTGTAAATACAATATATATATATCGTCTATTTATATATATATATATGTATAATACGACATTATAACCCGGATTATGAAGTTAACTTATATAAGTAGGTTATATTCAGGTAGGATTAAACGATATAAGGTTCAATTACCAAAGAAATAATTTTATTTTATATGCAAACTTTGACTGGGAAACGCTCGGTGGAGAATGACAGCGATAATTAATTTATAAAAAGTAAAAAGATAATAATTCATATGGTTTGTACTTATATAATGTATTATGTGTCTCCACCAATACCCTATAAATAAACATTATTCATATCATCATCTATTGAAACGAAGCTAGTAAATTAAAGTAAAACAGATGTAAACACGAAAATAAAAATGGGTATTATATAAAAATTGTCGCCATTCATCAAATTTATTATTTGAGGCTTGTTTTAGGTAATTAAAAATTTTATTCATCCACGAAGCTAACTTAACTTTTTGATGTAAATAATCCCTTGATAAATCTTTTCTCAAACCTCTCTCTTCACCTTTTTAGAAATTATTTATTTATAACTCAAAAGCAAATAAAAAATTCGTAAAGAATTGCGCCTATACACACAATTTTAACAAATTATACGTTTTCAACACAGTTATTTCAATCACTGCACAACTCAGAGACTAAATTTTCTAACTACACACAGAAAAAAACCGACAGTTGTTTGTCCAACATACACAGAAAAAATGCTACACAAAAACTGATTAGTCCATACAGACGTTAATTAACAAACTGGCTTCTAAGCTCGTCGTTGCTCTGGATCGATAAATATTCTCTGCAATTTGTGAATCCCGTCAATCCGAATCCCATTAATAATGATAATATTTTCGTATCCTAATTGAAGAGACACTAGTTCAAAATCGCATTCTACGTAGAACATGTAACTGCTGTTTGGCTATCGTTTCAAGATAAGAAACTATTATGCGAGTTTTATATAAAAAATAAAATAAAATAAATATCAATTTACAGTCAAATTCCGATTTTTAGGTCGACGTTTTGCTCCCTGTTTTGCATCGCCTCGATATTCTTATTTCATGCGCAGGCAACATTCCGACACGATATGTATCCTAGATACGCGCCCCAACAGCCCCTATATATCCCGACACGATAAGTATCCTGGATACGCGCCCCAACAGCCCCTATATCTGTCTCTTATACACATCTAGATGTGTATAAGAGACAGNACCCTCGTTGCCTCAAATCACCCTCGTTGCCTCAAATCACCCTCGCTGCCTCAAATCACCCTCGTTGCCTCAATCACCTTCACTGCTATTTTTTATCCCTCTGTGTGGGAGCGTCTGTGTTTTTTGTGCCGTCTGTGTGGATGCTTCTGTGTTTTTTGTGCTGTCTGTGTGGAAGATTCTGTGTTTTTTATGCCGTCTGTGTGGAAGCTTCTGTGTTTTTTGTGCTGTCTGTGTAGAAGCTTGGGTGTTTTTCGCCGTATTTAGCACATATATATATATATATATATGTCGCAAGTAAATGACTTGATTGTTAGGACTGCAGTTGTTGAGGTGATGGCTGCTGCTGTGGTAAACAGCTGATGCGCAAGACAATGTCTTTTGTCTTGAATTTCATCAAGGATAACATATTTATTACTAATTATTAACATTATTAACAAGTCCCCTCTAATTAAGGACGTTAAAATTTGACTTGAAAAAGTTCCTTAATTAAAGGATAACATTGTTATTATTAAATACTAACATTAAATACTAACAAGCTCCCCTCTAATTAGGGACGTGAAGAAATTATTTTTAATTTTAGTGATTATCATTTAGAAAAATTAAATCAATGACGGTCCAAAAAAAACTTTTGTATAATCTTATGTATAGTCGACATTGTGTGTATTGGTTGTGCGCATGTTTTTTACTGTTATAAACAACTATTGACGAAATTTATCATTCGTTTTTACATGAAGTCCATTCATTTTTCGTGACTTCAAACGCAAATCAACGTAAATTTCTCAACAAATTCTGCAATCGTCGTATTTTTCCACTTTTTTACGTACGATCGCACTCGCCGAATTTCGATTACGACTTTTTGCCAGATCTCTGCTTACGTTTTTTTTCAATTCTCCATCCATGCCAATATATTCATCGAATATTGTCTGCATTTGGCGTGCGAATATCGCCCAATATTTACGCAGATACTGACCAATCACAGACGAATTTCACGTTATTCTCGTATTCCCCGCGATATGTTCAAATATTTTTCGATGGAGCTAAATATTTTTCGATGGAGCTAGACCCGAAATGCTTTCGCGGTATTTTTATCGAAAGCATTTGATGGTTGCTTCCTCGCAATGTTTTCGCATTTTTTTGCGAGTCTAGCATTTGTTAAACTGATTGCGTTGCTGTTCCCGTTCCTACCGAAGAGCCAATCGAAAAAATGTGCAAAAATGTGCAGGAATATCGTAAGCTGCAATGGGATTTGCGAAGTGGATTGCTTCGGAATTTTCGAGAATTATTTTGCGGCATTGGCGCTCGACTTTTGGGTTTTGCTCGAACTTCTGAATTCATTTATTCATTTGCCTTCTATCTAGTTTATACCCGCCTATCTTGTTATCTATTTCTAGTTTTCACACTCCACTTATCTGTTATCACACTCCTTTCATTTCTATCTAGTCTCTAGCCGCCTATCTTGTTATCTATTTCTAGTTATCACACTCTATCTAGCTTATCCGCCTAACTTGTTATCTATTTCTAGTTCTCACACTCTATCTAGCTTCTATCCGCCTATCTTGTTATCTATTTCTACTTCTCACACTCTATCTAGCTTCTATCCGCCTATCTTGTTATCTATTTCTAGTTCTCACACTCCATCTAGCTTCTATCCGCCTAACTTGTTATCTATTTCTAGTTCTCACACTCTATCTAGCTTCTATCCGCCTAACTTGTTATCTATTTCTAGTTCTCACACTATCTAGCTTCTATCCGCCTAACTTGTTATCTATTTCTAGTTCTCACACTCTATCTAGCTTCTAGCCGCCTAACTTGTTATCTATTTCTAGTTCTCACACTCCATCTAGCTTCTATCCGCCTAACTTGTTATCTATTTCTAGTTTTCACACTCTATCCAGTTTCTATCCGCCTAACTTGTTATCTATTCCTAGTCTTCACACTATCCAGTTTCCAGCCACCTAACTTGTTATCTATTTCTAGTCTTCACACTATCCAGTTTCCAGCCGCCTAACTTGTTATCTGACATGTTAAATTAAGTATTTTCCAAGTCGACTTTAAATCCTTTGGAATTTTTTTATACATGCGAGATAAATATTTGGGCGATGGATATTTGGGTGACATATTCTGGACGTCTAAAAATACGTCTCGAAATAAGTCTTGAAATACGTCTCGAAATACGTCTCGAAATAAGTCTTGAAATAAGAAATACGTCTTGAAATACGTCTTGAAATACGTCTTGAAATACGTCTTGAAATAGGTCTTGAAATACGTCTTGAAATACGTCTTGAAATACGTCTAGAAATACGCTTAGAAATACGTCTAGAAACACGTCTAGAAATACGTCTTGAAATTCGTCTAGAAATACGTCTAGAAATACGTCTAGAAATACGTCTTGAAATATGTCTTGAAATTCGTCTAGAAATACGTCTTGAAATACGACTAGAAATTCGTCTTGAAATATGTCTTGGAATACGTCTAAAAGTACGTCTAGATATACGTCTTGCAATTGTCTTGAAATACGTTTAAATATACGTCTAGGAGTACGGATTGAAATACGTCTAGAAATACGTCTTGAAATTCGTCTTGAAATACGTCGAGAAATACGTCGAGAAATACTTCTAGAAATACGTCTAGAAACACGTCTGGATATATGTCTAGAAATACGTCTATAAAAATATGCGTCATGAAATACGTATAGAAATACGTCTCGAAATACGTCTAGATACACGTCATGAATTACATCTAGAAATACGTCTAAAAATACGTCTTGAAATACCTCTAGAAGAACGTCGAGAAGCACGTCTTGAAATACGTCTTGAAATACGTCTAGAAACACGTTTAGAAATACGTCTTAAAATACGTCTTGAAATACGTCTTGAAATACGTCTAGAAAACGTCGAGAAGCACGTCTTGAAATACGTCTTGAAATACGTCTAGAAACACTAGAAATACGTCTTAAAATACGTCTTGAAATACGTCTTGAAATACGTCTAGAAACACGTTTAGAAATACGTCTTAAAATACGTCTTGAAATACGTTTTGAAATACGTCTTAAATTGCGTCTTGAAATACGGCTTGACATACGTCTAAAAATACATCATGAAATACGTCTTGAAATACGTCTAAAAATACATCATGAAATACGATTAGAAATACGTCTTGGAATACGTCTAGAAAACGTCAAGAAACACGTCTACAAATACGTCTAGAAATACGTCTTGAAAAACGTCTTGGATATACGTCTAGAAATACGTCTAAAAATACGTCTACAATTACGTCTAGATATAGGTCTTGAAATACGACTAGAAATTCGTCTTGAAATTCGTTTAGAAATACGTCTTGAAATGCGTCTTGAAATACGTCTAGAAACACGTCTAGACACACGTCTTGAAATACGTCTTGAAATACGTCTTGAAATACGTCTTGAAATACGTCTAGAAATACGTCATGAAATACGTCATGAAATACGTGATGAAAGCGACCTGAAATACGACCTGAAATACGACCTGAAATACGTCTTGAAATACGTCTTAAGATTGCCGCAATCAAGTATTAGCTTTCAAGAAAATTAACGCTGTTAATTGCGAATACTTACATTATATATCAATATATTAAATAAAATACACTTTATTAATGAAGGATCTTTAACAAGCCCAAATATTGCGTGGAAATTTAATTTTTAATGCTGGAATTCTACGGCACTGAGAAGTCGATAGGAAAATTTAATATAAATTAGTTATTTATACTTTGTAAATCATGTTCAAAACTGAAAAATTCAAGTTTCCTTTAAATTTCAAAGCAGAAAAAACAAATTATTAATTAGTTCTTGAATTATTAACTGAATTCAGGATTACTGGATTCCCGAATAGCTAGGATTACATATCCCGGGTTAAGAAGCTAATCATTCAAAATACATTATAATTACATGAATAAATAGCCTAATAAACATTCAGCGCATATTCAGGCATTCATATTCATTCATTGCTATTGTGCCTCCCCGTTTCACTAGCCTCGCTTAGCTTCTTCCCTCACTTATCGCACGTTTCCCTGCCTCATGTTTCACTCCCCCGTTTCACCATCTCCCCGTTTCACTAGCCTCGCTTAGCATCTTCCCTCACTTATCGCACGTTTCCCTGCCTCCTGTTTCACTCCCCCGTTTCACCATCTCCCCGTTTCACTAGCTTCGCTTAGCTTATTCCCTCACTTATCGTACGTTTCCCTGCCTCGTGTTTCACTCCCCCGTTTCACTAGCCTCGCTTAGCTTCCTTCCTCATTTATCGCACGTTTCCCTGCCTCGTGTTTCACTCCCCCGTTTCACCATCTCCCAGTTTCGCTGCTTATTAGAAACGTCTTGCAGCGCAAGTGGTCAGCAGCGCTGCACAGAATCAATAATATTGTCCAAGAGCGACTTTGCATATTAATTATCTGGGCAACCCTTGGACATTAACTGAGGAACACAAGTGTTAACAAATAACATCCTTATGATATCGTACCATACGGCATGAAATTCTATGCTCATGTTGTTATGGTCATCATGAGATGTGGTGTTAACAGGAAACGTCTTTAAGAAGTGATGAAATAAGGGTTAAAAGACTATGAAAGGGTTGAAATATAACGCAAAGCAATTTAGGACGTATGGTATCGGTACTCAAAGGTTGAATATCCTTGACGTTGGGCTAACTCATCCTCTTTGAAGACATTAACAGGCCTATGTCCTTGCAGAAGGCCTTGTGGATATATACAATAGAGTCGAAGTCTTGCACACGCAAGTTGAATGACGAAAAACCGACAGCCCAAACACGTCCTAAATTTGACCCTTATTTTGTTCGTCCATAAGGCAGTTTTCCATTGCGAGCCTTAGTCTTGTGCTCAGGCGTCCCGCGCTGATGAGACTACAAAATAGCTCTTATTTCGCTCCGCAATAAGGAACATTTCGCCTTATTGTTGTTCTCAGGAGTCCAATTCCAAGGTTACTGAAAACTGGTTCTTATATAATGGGGAAATAAGGGATATTTTGCGTTATTGAGGAGTTTGTTTAGTGATAGGAACCCTAAGCTGTGTCCAGCGCTGCTCCTTAAACTAAGCAAACCCTAACTAACGTTCAAAGTGAGGGGAGTGAGGGGAAATGTGCATCCAACGGCCGAGGGCTGTTGGCCAGTGAGGGAAGTTGTTGTTCTTGTTTGTTCTTGATTATCAAGTTGTAGTTGATTATAGTGATTGTGATTAAACATTGTTATTTGTAACATTGTTATTGTCTACATAGTTAGAATTAGTGATGTTAGTGATAATTTTCATATATATAACAAATAACTTCTTGAATTAATGTAAAGTATTGATTTTAAGATTAATTATAATGCATTTATCTACGCATTTGTTATTAATTATGAAATATAATTAGGCTGTTAATTAGGAAAATTTAAGCTGCAATTTGAAATAAAAATATTTTTATGAAACAATTGATGTTGCTGACTTAACCTTTTTTTTATAAATTAGAGATACGACGTTGAATTAAAAAATCACGTTCAAGTATTAATGCATGATTTTAATGTTGATTTAACAGTGCTGTTGACTTGTGAGTGATGTTGGTGCTGCTGTTGGTGCTGCTGTTGGTGCAGCATTTATTCACATAATTTGATCATTCAATAAAACATAAATGTTGATAATTGCAGTATAAATGTAATTGATTTCAATGCAGCAATAATCGGTCAACTTGAACGCGAAGTTCCGCTAAAGTTTCATGACAAAGTTTCCATGTATATTACAACAAGCTGATAAAGTTTCTCTGTATATTATAACTAATATGATAAACTTTCTCTGTATATTATATCTGATATGATAAAGTTTCTCTGTATATTATATCTGATATGATAAAGTTTCTCTGTATATTATATCTGATATGATAAAGTTTCTCTGTATATTATATCTGATATGATAAACTTTCTCTGTATATTATATCTGATATGATAAACTTTCTCTGTATATTATATCTGATATGATAAAGTTGCTCTGTATATTATATCCGATATGATGAAGTTTCGCTGAATATTATAACGAGCTGATAAAGAAACTTTAAAATCTACGCAAGATTTAAAACGTGCAGATTTTCCAAACGATTACACACAATAGATGCAGACATCTAATTACGTCTAATCTAATCTAATAAGACGTAATATTTCCGTTACAATAACTAATTAAGGTCCTAATTATCTTATACTAATTAGGAAACTATTATATGATCTCTTTTCAGTTAACTATCAGCCAATTAATAATACTGGAAGAAAGTTAATGATGAATTGTCTAAGTAAGGTTTTTGCCGCTCAATAAATTAAAAAAACAAAACACCAGCTGCATTACACTGTACTTAATTACCATCATTATTATCATAATCCTCATTTCTATCATTATTCTCATCATTATTATCGTTATTTTAATCATTATCATAACTTGAGCATGTTTATGCTATTTCTGTATCATCATAAGCATTATCGCCATTATTATTATTTTACCATCATAATATTTACAATCATTATTGTTCAGTAGATCAAGAATAATTCAGATATTCTGATCACTATTATAACACTTCACTATGCAGGCCGCGCACCATCATCCCTCTTTCACTAAGGGCCGATCCTCACTATCTCTTATTTGAGTTTCTACTCACATTTCTCACAATCTCTCCCCTCATATTTCTCAGTGTGGTGCAGTGTGTGCGGTGCAGTGTGTGTGGTGCAGTGTGTGGTGCAGTGTGTGCGGTGCAGTGTGTGGTGCAGTATGTGATGCAGTGTGTGGTGCTCAGCTGACCCGAATATAGGCCTGAATTTTATTATTATCTGTAGGCCTACGCCTTCCTCTTGAACGAACTCCAATTTTCTGCCACAAAGAAGTCACTTTAGCCAGGATTTGTCCTCACAAATCCCTCACTTTTCTGCGACTCTTCGCTTGTTTAAAGCGAATCAAGAAATTTCTCTTGAAACTTTCCGGAATCTCAAGAAAAAAATCTTTGCAAATTTCTTGAAATTCTTTTAACCCTCATTCCGACTTACGTATGTTCTTTTTATTCGAATGCTTCCAATGCACGTATCGTTAGTTCTATATTTATTTATATTTTTTGTTATCCTCGCTATTTTCCTACTTGAATCTTTTTTTTTCTAATTTAATTATGTGGTATCTTCGAGACTTGCGAAGATTTACACGATAATTAAACGATTTAATTATTGTTTAGAATGATTTTTGATTATCATTTAATCGCTGCACTGCTAGATATCTAATTTTAACCAGAAAATTATATTAAAATTAATGTTTGATACCTTACTTAAAAACTAATAAAAACCATTAAATCTAAAGTACAGTTTCTATAAGGGCCCACTTGAAATAGCAATTTAATTTCTCATCTAAAAGAAGTTTGTTGAAAATTTGCACTCGAAATTGCTGATAAAACAGTAGCCTAATGGTGCTGTTACATTGCCCTGTTTAGAGGGCTGTTACATTGCCCTGTTTATAGGGCTATGCCCTGTTTAGAGAGCTGTTACATTGCCCTGTTTAGAGGGCTGTTACATTGCCCTGTTTATAGGGCTGTTACAATGCCCTGTTTAGAGAGCTGTTACATTGCCCTGTTTAGAGGGCTGTTACATTGCCCTGTTTATAGGGCTGTTACAATGCCATGTTTTGAGGGCTGTTACATTGCTCTGTTTGGAGGGCTGTTACATTGTCCTGTTTAGAAGACTGTTACATTGCCCTGTTTAGAAGGCTGTTACATTGCCCTGTTTATAGGGCTGTTACATTGCCCTGTTTAGAGGGCTGTTACATTGTCCAGTTTAGAGGGCTGTTACATTGCCCTGTTTAGAGCCCTGTTACATTTCTCTGTTTATACCAAAAACTTAAGACCTTAAGACTTTAAGAAAGCTGTTTAATTCTGTTACATTGCCCTGTTTAGGGCGCTGTTTAACAGCCCTGTTTAATTGCCCTGTTTAGCACCTGTTGACCGTAACCTGCCGTAAACATGTCGCTCGTTAAAGCTTGTCAAGATCGCGCTCGTAACGTCAAGTATTGGTCGCTGCCAATTAGAACAAATGTGCTATTACCAAGCGAACGGTTTACCCTCATATTTCGCGTGACTTTACCCTCATATGTCGTGTGACTTTACCCTCATATGTCGCGTGACTTTACCCTCATATGTCGTGTGACTTTACCCTCGTGTCGCTCGACTTTACTGTCGTGTCGCTTGATGTTACCCTCATGTCGCTTGATGTTACCCTCATGTCGCTTGATTTTACCCTCATGTCGCTTGACTTTACCTCGTGTCGCTTGACTTTACCCTCGCGTCGCTTGACTTTACCCTCGTGTCGCTTGACTTTACCCTCGTGTCGCTTGACTTTACCCTCGTGTCGCTTGACTTTACCCTCGTGTCACTTGACTTTACCCTCGTGTCGCTTGACTTTACCCTCGTGTCACTTGACTTTACCCTCATGTCGCTTGGCTTTACCCTCATGTCGCTTGACTTTACCTCATGTCGCTTGACTTTACCCTCGTGTCGCTTGACTTTACCCTCGTGTCGCTTGACTTTACCCTCATGTCGCTTGACTTTACCCTCATGTCGCTTGGCTTTACCCTCATGTCGCTTGACTTTACCTCATGTCGCTTGACTTTACCTCGTGTCACTTGACTTTACCCTCGTGTCGCTTGACTTTACCCTCGCGTCGCTTGACTTTACCCTCGTGTCACTTGACTTTACCCTCGTGTCATTTGAGTTTGCCTTCGCCCTATAAAATGCAATGTTTTGCGCTGTATTTCCCTGAGTCCATTTATATTTCCCGTGTATGTTTGTGTGTTCTGTGTGTGTGGTCACTGTGTATTCGAGTGAAATAACTGCCGTCTGTGTGCTTGTTTGAATCTTCCGGTTGTTTGCTTGAATTGTTGGCCTAACAAGCAATCTTGTCAACCACGGCAAAGATGCAAACGCAAACGTTGTCAACTTAAAAAATATCGACAACTTATTCCTCAATCGAATGAAAAATAGAACGGAATAAAATGAATTTCCAGTAAAAATTAGCTCATCGAGAATTTTGCCCGCTTGCAAATAAAAATACAAAGAATACAGAAAATAGAATACGAAATATAATACAGTTTAAAAATAATACAATATGCAGATATGATACAATATAGATACAATATGCTGATATGATACAATATAATATAAAGCAAAACAAAGAGAGAAAAAAAAAAGAAATCTAATGCTTCGTAACAATTAGTTCATTTTTTTGCAAATGAGTATTTTTATATTTCGTTAATTGTATGGACTTAATTTAATCATTGTAGGAAGTTCCCATACACAATTTTAAAAATTTGATTGAAAAATTTATTTGCCCCAAGCACAAAATTTTCTTCGCTATATACATAAAAGTTATCTCACACTAACACAAAATTCCAAATTTAAAATTCATTTCCTAGGACATAAGATTTTTTCCCGAAAAATCTCTAAATACAAAGTGGACTTACGTAGAAAAACATTACAAATCTAAATTGATACAAAATTTTCCTAAAGAAACTATGCATTGTCCCCAAAAAATCTCTAAATGCAGTGGACTTACGCAGAAAACATTCCAAATCTAAGAAGATACCTACTCTATTTTTCCCACGAAACCAAGGATTTTCCTCAAAAAAATCTCTAAATGCAAAGTGAACATACGTATAAAAGCACTCCAAATCTAAGAAGATACTCTATTTTCCCAAGAAACCAAGGATTTCCCCAAAAAAATCTCTAAATGCCCGGTGGACTTACGTATAAAAACACTCCAAGTCTAATGTGATACTCTATTTTCCCCAAGAAACCAAGGATTTTCCTCAAAAAAATCTCTAAAAAGCGGAGTTACGTAGGAGCAAAGTGGAGTTACGTAGGAGCAAAGTGGAGTTACGTAGAAAAAAAACTACAAGTTTAAAGTGATGCTACATTTTTCCCAAGAAACTCAGGATTTTCCCCAAAAAAATCTCTAAATGCAAAGTGGACTTGGCAGAAAAGGCCAAGTCTGAGAAGGACTTGGGTGCTGCCGATCACTCCCGGCATAATCAGCAAGTCTATTGAATTTCTGCGCCTAAATCGAAAACCTGACAAAATCCGGCGCCGCTCGTAAGCTGAGCCCCGCCGCTGATGTGTCCGAAATGAGATTTGCAGCGTCGGTAATGCTGCATATATTACCGAGCACCCCGGACCCTACTGGACCCTAGTGGACTCTGGTGGAACATAGTGGACCCTACTGGACTCTAGTGGACCCTAGTGGACCCTACTGGACCCTAGTGGACCATACTGGACCATAGTGGACCCTAGTGGACCCTACTGGACCATAGTGGACCCTAGTGGACCCTACTGGACCTTAGTGGACCATAGTGGACCATAGTGGACCCTAGTGGACCCTGGTGGAACATAGTGGACCCTAGAGCTGGACCCTACTGGACCCTAGTGGACCCTACGCACTGGACCCTACTGGACCCTAGTGGACCCTACGCACTGGACCCTACTGGACCCTAGTGGACCCTTCACGCCGGACCCAAGAAGCTTGCACGCTGGACCTCATACACGCTGGAACCTACTGAATTCTGGATCAGCACTCCATTATCATTTATCCGCCTCCATTATCCTTTATCCGCACTTAATTATCACTAATCAGGACACTCCTATTATTTCCCGCCACGAATTTATTTATTTATTTTCATTGATCTATCATTTCCCCTACAACAGTAAAACCATACGCGGAAATGTCACACCAGTAAATCCCCCATGTTTCTATCTTTTTAGGGTAAAATTCATCAAATTAGGGTAATAAATTCAGTGGTTTAGGGTAATAAATAATTATATAAGTTTCAAGCAATTCGATTTGTCTTTCGGGCGTTTGTTGATAAAGGAAAAAATAGGGTAAAAATGAAACAGCAATAACCCTTGGTCAGTTTCTCCCATACGTATTTCCATCCCCATTTTCGGTCCCCCAAATAACATTATTTGGGGAAAATGGGGGAAAAAAGAAGGGGATACAAGATGGGGGAGAGAAGAAGGGGATACAAGATGGGGGAGAGAAAAAGGGGATACAAGATGGGGGAGAGAAGAAGGGGTAATCAGAGCCCCCACATCGTCTTAGGACGTCAGAGGGGAGANCGCATAATAAATATGTAGTATAAATAGCCGCAAAATAAATATGTAGTATAAATATCCGCGTAATAAATATGTAGTATAAATAGCCGCGTAATAAATATGTAGTATAAATAGCCGCATAATAAATATGTAGTATGAATAGCCGCATAATAATTATGTGGTCTAAATAGCCTCACATTAAATATGTAGTATAAGTAGCCGCAAAATACTTAAAAAAATAATGGTCAAATGGAAGGCTTCATTTCGCTTCAAATTTATCTCACTGTTGTCATCATTTTACCTTCACAACTTCCCTTTCTATTACCCTTTTTCCCCTCAAAATTTACCTCTGCATTACCCTCTTTCCCCTAAAAATTAACTTTCTATTGCCCTCTTTTCCCTCAAAACTTATCTCTGTATTACCCTCTTTTCCCTCAAAACTTACCTCTCTATCGCCCTCTTTTCCCCTCAAGACTTACTTCTCAATTACCTTTTTCCCCTCTCAACTCACTTCTCTATTAGGTATCCTATTACTCTCTTGTCCCCTCAAAACTTACCTCTTTTCCCCTCTTTTATCCTATTACCCTATGTTCCCCTCTCAAATTATCCCTATTTCTTTCTTCTCATTCTTTCACATGCATTTTCACCTTTTATTTTCCCAACACTCCCCAGCTCTCCCCAGCACTCCCCATCACTCCCCATCACTCCCCATCACTCCCCACCACTCCCCAGCACTCCCCATCACTCCCAGCAAGCACAGCAATGCAAATGCAATAACTGTTCACTGGATTTGAGTCTGCGCTATTTTTATTTGGCCCGAAGAGGCTCCAATTTTCAACTGGACTTGAATACATTTGAATTGCAATGATAAGGCCTATGGAGCCTATAGGCCTATGGCAGTTCTGATTAAGGTCTAAGACGTCGCCTGAAATAGAACCTAAATTTATCGTTTATACGAAAACGGGTCCGTGAAATTAAATATTTTGCAGTACATGGAAATTATATTGAAATATTTATCCTGGTCTTTTATTCTCATATGTCTGTCTCTTATACACATCTAGATGTGTATAAGAGACAGCCTCAGCACACTCCCCTCAGCACACTCCCCTCAGCACACTCCCCTCAGCACACTCCCCTCAGCACACTCCCCTCAGCA